>NC_040906.2:40242507-40547013 GCF_004126475.2 Phyllostomus discolor
AACTTTCGGTGACTTGATGGCTGCCAAATTATATAACAAACAAATTTGTGAGAGGAATCTCAGCATTCTTGAATTAAAGAGTTCTGTGTTCACTCTTCTCTTTAGGTCAGAAATTGCAGTGGAACTTCTACAATCAAACTGTGATCCCTGACTGCAATGGGAATAATATGATTCTGAATGGCAGGATCCAAATAATGGCATGTAACTGCCAAACACTAATCTGGCATGATTACTGTGCTGAATAACGGATTCAAAGCAGTGATCGAAATAGCCTGACTCACAAATATCTATGACAATGGCTAGTTGATTACTTGTGATAGCCCTAGAAAAATTAGAGATGAGTAGTTTACTAAATTATTACTTAATCTGTGTAAGTAGAAGAGTTCTAGTTCTAGTTCTGGTTAATGTAAGTCTAACTTAAATCACCAAAACAGAGTCATGGTCCCTTCGTGAACACTGGCACATGAACAATTACACACCCTGACCCTCTGGAATGAAAGAAGGGCCCAGCCACACTGCCAAAAATATATACCATTAATTTTCTACCACTGTTTCATTGAAGAATCCTGTGCATAGTTCTCTGTGAAGGAGCAAAATTATGAAGATATTTGTGTTCCATGTGAATGTTCACCAAGGAATGACCTGTTCTGGGGATACCAGTTATCTTTTTTCCTCTAGTCATTCCTTTCTTTGCCCAATGGGCTAATGATATAAATGGCCAAGATGGCAGGGACAGATGTTTTGCATGGCCCTCAGTTTTATGGGCCTCCGCCTGGCAAGGCCAACATAGATATGGCCACTGCTCCATGCCCAGCCTGATTGAAGCAGACCTGAGGAAGGCTATGCAGTCGCATCCCTACTTCCAGTGTCCCCCAATTTATTAACTGTACTTTCGTTTAGAGAAGCAATGTGTCCATTTAAATATACTTACTTTCTCAGACTCTCCTGCAGCTAGTGTGGCCACGTAAAATTATAAGTAGGTTTAAAGTCAGTGCAGTGGGTTTCTGAAAAAGCTTTTTTACTTCACCCTGCCCTTTTCTTTTTCATTGGAATATAAATAGCAGACTAAAGGCTAACATAGCATTTTTGGACTGTGAGAAAAAGGCCGTAATGCCTCAAATACTGAAAGACAGAAGGGCACTTTTTATTTCTTTTTAGATGTTTTTGACACCTCAGTGAGCTTTAGACGGCCTATTTCAAACTTCTAATTGCATGAGAAAAATAAACTTCTATTTGCCGAAGCTTCTATGCACAGAACTTGCTTTATGTACCTAAATCCAATGTCTAAACTCAGTAGAAAGGGCGACCAAATATTCAGAAATAAACCCTCAACAAAGAAGAGGAATATAAGGCTGGATTCCAGAGACTCAGAAAAGCAGTGATAGGATTCTAAGGATCAACACAAAGACAAAAACAAAATCACCAGGTAGGCCTAAAGGTAAAGTAGTTTGGTAGTATCTCCGGAATAATTTTCACATTTACTTTTTTGCATCTAGAGAATTATGGTGTAAATACTTATTGCAGGGAAATGTAAAACTCAGGTTTTTAAAAAAATATCCGAGCATTGGTTGAACATAGTCAGGATTTAGGTGACCTATATATAGTCAGATAATTCAGTGTTAACATAAAGACTTAAGTCATTGAGAAGCAATTCCTTGTACAGCCAAAATCTCTAGAATCCTGAATTCTAGAGAAGTGGGATGGGGTGCAGATCTTAGATAATATAAATCAAAAATACTATAAACAGTTTTGGAAACTGAGGCAACTGTATAAATATCGGAATAAGTGACACTAAGGCTCAAGGAAGAAACTAGCTTGGGATGTCGCATATCAGGACTCACTATCCTGTTTTAATTTTCTATTTGCCCCATATATTATTAGTTTGCTTTTTCTTTTTTGAATGTTTTCAGTGTTCCACACTATCTCCTGTGTGGATCCCTATCTGCATCTCTTTGAGTTGTGTCACTGCTCTAGAGAGCACAGTCCACATGTGTCCTGTACCGTCTCCCTGGGGATGTGATGAAACCGCTTCACTCACCGCATGAATCTCAGGACAGTTTGCTTCCGTTTCTTTTTCTCTCTTTGCTATTGTTATGTTTTTCCTACATACATTATAAAACCCACAATGATTGTTAGCTTTAAGTGTCAGTTATTTGTTAATGAAATTATACACTGAAAAACATCTATCATATTTGTCTACAACACTTTGGTAATTCCTTTGAGTAGAAGATCCAAGTTTATCATTTTCTTTCTTACTGAATCACATACTTTAGTAGTTATAATAATTACTATCTGGTAGCCATAAACTCTTTCAACTTTTTTCAAATGAAAAATGATTTTCTTTTCTATTTTGATGAATTTTTCCCTCAATATCAAATTCTAGATTGAAAATTTAATTTTTAAAATTTCTTTATTTTTATACTATAAAGTGTCATTCCATTTTTGAATGACTTTCTTTACTCACAATAAGACTTTAAACCTTTTAATCCCTGTTATTCATATGATAGACTTCTTATATTGTTCCACATTTCACCAAATAACTGTTTTTTTTAACTTTTTTTTGTCTATGCTTCACTTTGCTATTTATTTCAGTCTACAGTGTTTGTTTGGACATGTCTCACCTGCTAAATCTACTGAACAATTGTTTCATATATTGCACTTCACATGTTTTTCAGCAGTACAGACATCATTTGGTTCTTTTCTCATATCTTTCATTTCTATTTTAATATTTTCCATGTTCATATTTCATTTAACTGCCTTCTATTGCCATTTTTTCTCATTTTAATACTGGTACTATGGATGATTTCTCTACTGTTTAGGATTCTAACTATGATGCTTCTTTGCATGTCTAATAATTTTTTCCAACACCGTGTTCAACAGCTTTGTTGAGATAATTTGTATAACACACGATTTGCATATTCAAAGCGAGCAGCTTGATGAACTATTGTGCACCCACAGACGCGCGCGGCCGCCAGCGCAGTCCGTTACGCGCTGTCTGACCACCTCGGGAAGAAGCCCAGACACTTTAGGTGGCACCCGCACGTCCTCCCACTCTCCGAGCCCAAGAACCATTAATCACCAATACTCTCACTGTTCTATAGATTTTTCTTTTTAGGATATTTGTGAATAGTATCATATTATTAGACCTTTCATTTTTTTGTTTATCAATTATTTTCTTTATATTAGATTAATCACATGTGAATGAATACTTAATGCATTGAGATTTTTTTGAGATTTATAAAAATAACTTCATTTTGTATAGTTTTATGCTTTTTTATTTTCCCTCTCAGTCTTTAATTTCTTTTCTTTTATTGTTGTTCAAGTACAGATGTTCGCATTTTTGCCCCACCACTCCCCCCACCACCCCAGCCATTCCCATCTCCCTCCTCTGATTCCACTCCCCCTTGGTTGTGTCCATGTGTTCTTTAGAGTTGTTCCTCAAAACTCTTCCCCCTTCTCCCCATTATCCCCTCCCACCTCCCCTCTGGTTACTGTCAGACCTTTTACTTTTCTCTTCCTTCCCTTAACCTAATATTTTCACAATTTGTCCACATGGTAACACATATTAGTACTTCACTCTTCTTTGTGGTTGTATAATATTCCTTTGTATCGATACATCTACTTTGTTTATCATTCATCTGTTAACGGGCATTTTAGTTGTTTCCATTTATTGTCTATCAAATACAATGCTGCTATGAACATTGATGTACATGCTATTGTGTGAAAATATGTTTTCTATTCTCTTTGGCATATGCTTAAGCATAGAATTGCTGGGTCATATGGTAGTTTTATGTTTACATTGTGAGAAATTGCCAAAATGTTTTCCACAGAGATTATACCATTTTATGTTTCCATGAGCACCATTATAATGGCTTCAAGTTCTCCATATCCTTCCAGTATTCTTGTGCCTATGTGTATGTGTTTATATGTTACCAGCTATCCTAGTGAGTGTGAATTGAGTATCCTATATATATCATCTATCCTCGTGAGTGTTAATTGTTGTTTCATTGTGCTTTTAAAGTGTCCCCAAGGACTAATGATGAGCATTTTTCATGTGCTTATTGACCTTTGGTTTATTTTTATGGGAGAAATGTCTGTTCAATGGTCTTGTCCATTTTTTAAATCAATAGATTTAGTTTTTTAGAGAAAATTTAGGTATGCAGAGCAGAAAAAATGGAGCAGAAAGTACAGAGAGTTCCCAGATACATTGTCACTTGCTCCATTGCCCATATTATTAGCATCTTGGGTCACTGTGGTACATTTGTTGAAATAGATGAGCCAAAATTGACACATTATTATAAACTAAAGTCTGTAATTCACATTAGAGCTCACTCTGTTACACTTTCTGTTGGTTTTGACAAATGTATAACAACATGTATCCATCATTACAATCTCAAATAGAATAGATTTAATGTCCCAAAAGTCCCTTGTGAACCACCTATTTCTCCCCTCTTCGATCCCCACCCAAAGCCCTGGAATCACTAATACTGTTTACTGAATCCATATTTTTTCTTTTTCCAAAATGTCATGGAGTTGGAAATGTAGCCTTTTGAGGATGGCTTGTTTCACTTAGAAAAATGTATGCTAGTGTCCTCTATGTCTTTTTATGGCTTGAGAGCTCATCTCTTTTCATGCTGAATATTTATTCCATTTTCTAATATACTGCAGTTTATCTATTCATTAACTAAAGTTCATGTTGATTACTTCCAAGTTTTAGAAATCATGAATAAAATTACTAGAATAATTTGTGTGCAGGTTTTTGTGAGAACATAAATTTTCAGTTCATTTGTGTAAATTTAATACCAAGCAACACAATTGTTGGATAATGTGCTTAAGAGTTCGTTTGGTTTTACATGAAATTGTCCAAGTGTCTTCCAAAGTGGCTGCACAATTTGCCTTTTCAACAGCAATGAATGAGAGTCCCTGTTGCTCCACATCCTTACCAAGATGTGATGTCATCAGTGTTTTGAATTTTAGCCATTTTAATATGTGTGGTGTATCTTATTGTTGTTTAATTTGCCATTCCCTAGTAATATATGTTGCTGAATATCTATTTATATGCTTTTTTGTGTGTGTGTGGGTTATATGCTTTTTTACCATCCATGTATCTTCTTCCATGAGGTCCAGATCATTTGTCTATTTTTCAAATGGGTTATTTGTTTTCTTATTGTTGAGGTGGGAGTTTTTTTAGCATATTTTGTATACTATTGAGTGGTTTGCGTACTTGGGATACCAGTCAATATCAGATATGTGTTTTGCAAATATTTTCTCCCAGTCTGTGGCTTGTCTTTTCGGTTCCTTAACTGTCTTTTGCAGTGGAGAAGTGTTTTCCCCTTGAAACATCGTGCTTAGTGTAGTACCTTAGAAGCTATCACCAAACCCAAAGTTAGGTAGATTTTCAGCTATGTCTGTGATACATTTTCAGTTAATTTTGTGCAAGTGGTAAGGTTTGTGTTTAGATGCTTTTTATTTTATTTTTTTTTACTTTCATTGCATATGGATGTATAGGGGTCCCAGCTTTATTTGTTGAAAAAGCTATCTTTTCTTAATTAAATTGCTTTTGTTTCTTTGTCAAAAGCAGTTGACACTTAGAATTCTCTTTCTTTGTAATTTCCTTCTCTACAGTACTCCATTCTGAGTAAATTTTTGTGGTCATCACTTAATGTTAATCTTCATGGGGGGGGAACTGATTCTTACATATTTTTTATTAATAAGCCAGGTTTTTAAATTATTTATTCCATTAGTTAAATTACTTAAAGGAAAGGGTATTGAAATTATAGGACTAAGATAGCACTTGAAAACTAAAATATGCTTTTTCCCCATGGATCCTAATATGATAAGAACATCTGTAAAATAGATTTTCAAGTTCAGTTTGTTAACATTATAAAATGGATAGTCTTGCTAGAATGTACAAATCCTTTTATAGTAAAATTGCAACAGCAATATTAATTTCCAGTGTTATAATTGCACAAGTTACAGGAAAAAATAATTGGAAATCACTACAGCTCATCACTAAATAAGAATGGGGCATATTAGGTCATATTTTGTTCCTGCAAATTTAACTAAGAGTTATATTTTTATGCTAACAGATCATAAAGAGTTATAAGTAATAATCTCTTAAAACTAAAGAGATATACAAAATTAATGCTTTTAACTTTCTTCCCACACCCAACTTTCAGCACTGCAGGTGGTTTAGCTCCTGGAATGTTCTTATGTATACATTGTGAGCAAGGTTGCTATGCATAATTCTCTAAAAAATATACCCTATTTTACTTTTTAAAATGTTTTATTTATTTTCAGAGAGAGTGAAAAGGAAGGAGAAAGAGAGGCAGCGAAACATGAATGCACAATAGATACATCAATTTGTTGTTTCTTTCATACCTCCAACTGGGGACCAGCCAGAAACACAGGCTTGTTCTCTGATTGGGAATCAAACCAGCAACCTTTCGGTTTGCAGGCCCGTGATCAGTCTACTGAGCCACACCAGCCAAGGCAATACATCCCGTTTTTCTTTGTGTCTGAATAATCCATGAATGTAATATCACCATGAAGCTGGCTCTGAAATATCATAGAATTTTAGTGACAGATTCCATTTATCATAGTACATTAAAAATAAATATTCACAAATGTTTAAAGAATGAAATAAATTCTCCTTTAGTATTTTATTTTTACTGTATCCTTTTCATCATCATTTATCCCTCTTATACCCTCTTCCACCTCCACCAACCCCCTGCACAGTCACTATGCTGTTGTCTGTGTCCTTTTTCTTTTTGGTCCATCCTGCTACTCACTCCCTCAAAAAATAGAATGAAATGAATTCTACTTGACGGTTTTGAAAATCTGTTTAGTAAAAGCATATATGAGCACATATACCATATATTAATGCTTGATTTTATCGCACAAAATACTTCAACTTTAATAAAATTAATTACTGACACACATGGACTCATAAAGACACAGGAATAAAAAGGACATAATAAAATCTATAAATATGAACATGATAAACCCACTTTATTGCTTAAGTCTTTATAGTGGTACATTCAGAAAAGTAGTTTTATTTATGACTACTATATTTTAATATGGGTTGAAAAAGTCAGAAAGAAAAAATGTCTATAGCTGCAGTGTGTGAAATTATTTAATAAGTAATAATATAAAAAACTTCTTGGGTGCCAGAAAACAAGAAAATGTGGTGGTATTATCTCGAACAAAAGTGATGTAAAAGAAAAAACATGCATGGATTCAAATGATACAGATGCCTCATTGATTGATAAATTAAATGCCGAGAATTAAAAACATGAAAGAATCAAAATAATTTCCATATTTCTGTCTGCCACAGCTAATTAGTAGGTGGAATTACAAAAGATAGCAAAGAAAAAGAGCACTTTTGATAAGGTAGCTAGGTGTTAGGAGTAGACAAGGGGAGGGAGAATAAAAAGTATATGAATTATGATGCATTTTGGCAACATTTCAAGAGTAAATGAAGATTTAAATGTGATCTATTTAATCTCTGTAAGTGGCAAAAAAGAAGCTATTGTTTTCATACCAGGAATGAATAATGTAAACTACTTTACTGTTATTCATTGGCACTAAACTTTCCAGTGTCCATCATCACACTCTAGGCATCAGTTGGAGAGTATTTGTGGAATGGGTCAATAGATTTTTGTTTCATTTATGATATTGTTGATGATCTGAATTTAGATTCAAGTAATATTAGTATATTATTAAATATTAGATTGGACCTTTTAATAGAAAAAATCCTTTTTTATAAAAGGATTTTATTTACTTATTTTTAGAGAGAGAAAGAGGGAGAGAGAAAGAGAGAGAGAGAAACATCAATGTGTGGTTGCCCCTCATGCGCACCCCCACCAGAGACCTCGCCAGCAACCTAGGCACGTGCCCTGACTGGGAATTGAATCAGTGACCCTTTGGTTCGCAGGCCGGTGCACAACCCATTAAACCACATCAGCCAGGGCTAGAAAAATTTTCTTCATAAATTTAGTTAAATTTAAAAGAAATCTGCATTTTTAAAAAATAGAAACATGTAAAGACACAAAAACAAAGGAACCTAAAAACAAAAAAAATGAAATATCAGAAGTGAGTCTGAATATGGCACTTGTTATCTATCTATCTATCTATCTATTATCTATCTATCTGTCATCTATCTATCTATCTATATCTGTCAGAAAATGTCCAGCCACTCTTAAATAATGAGCATGGTTTGCATGACATTGATGTAACCTGGGAGCCAAGGAGAGTGGACTGGAATGCACATGCATGAACAATGGCAACTTCACTATACTAGTCAGTAGAGGCAGTAGAGGTGGTTGAGTGAGCATGTGTACTGTGTGACTGTCTTATTCAAAATGACTGAGTGAGTACAGCAACTAGTCTGCATCAAATTTTGCATTAAGCTTGAACATTCCTCTTTGGAAACTATATGGATGATTCAGAAGGCTGCAGCTATGGCAACTGGTGACTGGCAACTTCATTACAACACCACACTTGCTCATGCATCACATCTCATGCAGAGCTTTTTTGTGAAACATCAAATCACTCAAGAGACTTAGGCCCCCTACAGCCCAGATTTGGTGCCCTATGAATTCTAGCTTTCCCCAAAACTAAAATCACCTTTGAAAGGAAAGAGGTTTCAGACTGTTGATCAGATTCAGGAAAATACAATGGAGCAGCTGATGGCAATTGGGAGAACTATGTCAGGTTCCAAGGTGTCTACTTTGAAGGGGACTGAGTTGTCATTGATCCATGTACAATGTTTCTCATATCTTATATCTTTGTTAATAAATTTTGTTATTTTTCATATTATATGCCTGGACACCATCTAAACAGACCTCTCATAACTACAGGTTTTCTATTTGGGGACAGAGCAGCAGTGAGGGTGGGGAGAGGGAAACTAGGATTCTTAAACAGGTTTTAAATGAATAATTATATGCAGGGGCAGGAAACATGTGGGAAGCCTCTGTATCTTCCCTTCAATTTTGCTGTGAATATTAAACTGTTCTAAAATACAGTTTTAATAACAATACTAATTATAACATGCAATTTTAATGTGTCATACATAACCAAATTAAACTAAATATTTACTTTTTAAAAAAGACTTTTCAAAGGGAAAAATTAGAAAGATATCATGATAAACAAAGAAAAGTCATGGTATAAATATGTTAAATGATATATCCTTTATATTTACATAGAATCCAAAATTCCTGAATCAGAATATAAGACAAAAATCCAGTATGGTCAATATAGTGACTCTTCCTTTGGATTTATTTAATCTGTTTTGGTAAAAGCTGGAAATAACAAGATCAAACAAATCGGTAAGATGGTAATACCCACGCCAGGTCTCAGGTGAAATCAGGGAATGGGCACCAAAATTTCCTATCTCTGAAGTTTTTCTCAGGAAGCAATGCCAAGATAGAGAGTGTAAACATAAATATTTTTTAGTATTCAGTTTATTTACATTAATTATAATCCATGCCAGTTGGAAGAACTGTAGAGTTGTGATGTCCCATAAATGCTGTAATTACATTCTCATTACTATATAATGCACTTAAAACCCCATGTCACACCATCTTGGTCCTATCCTTTATTATTACATAATATCCTTTAGAACTTTAATCTCATCCCTTCTGCAAGTGGAACTAGAGAAATCATATATTGATGCCTATAATTATTATTTTTGCACATTATGTTTTTCATTATCATATAGAAAGAAAAAATGATAACACCTTGAAATAATTAAGATTAATAAGAAACTATTGTGCATTATTAGAGGACAAAATTTTCCTAATAAAATCTTCAAAGACAGAAACTAAAGAAAAAGAAAGACAGATTTATTTGGATTTTAAAAATACATGATCAAAACTTTAAATATATAAAAGTAAAAAGCAAATATAACATCTAATTTAAGATGGCAGAGCACATTATTTACCCTTTCTCCTTCATACAATTTAATTGAAGAGTCGAGATATATGTATAATAGTAGTGATATAAGCTATGGATGTATATTCATATTAAAATATGAAGTAGTGGTACCAGCAGAAGAGGAAACTGACAAATTTCTGAGGAGAAAGTGCAGATAACTTATTGACAGAAAGAGAATGCAATAGAGACTCTGAATACAGTTATGGGCTATTGGAAAAGCCAGGTGATGTGTTAAAGGACTGGTTTTGAAAATGTATACTTTCTGTCTACAAGGAGCGACTAGTATAGTAACTGCCCCTAGGTAAGTCCAAGAAGTACTTTCAAAATAACCATTCCACAGAGGGGAACTAGTGTGAGAATTAGCAGACAGAGGTTAAGACAATGTTCAATTACCAAATTAGCAAAAGAAAAAAATAAAGGAATTCAGTGCCACTCAGTTTTGAAACAAATATTAAATATGTCAGCACAAGAGCATCATCCTCATTATTACAGTGAGTTGGAGGGTCTTAGGCATCTCCCTAATAATATACCTTAAATGGGAGGCTGACTCTACTTAAAGCCTATCCATTTTTTTTTTCAGAATTTAGCTTTACTCCTTGCACAATGCAAAAATAACTAAGTTGTTTGCAACTTTCCAAGAATAAAATGACAATACTAATACTAATCAACATAGTCTGTCATATATAAATACAAAATACTAATTGAGAATTAACAGGATTTGGAGAAAGCCAGCAGCAGAAAGAGGAAAAAATTCAGGATATAAAAACTGAAACACAGATAGCATAAAGGTAATATAAAAAGTGGAAAAGGCTTTTAAAAATGTCATTACTGTTCCTTAAGGGATTAAGGGGATAGCATACACATTCTTTTTTAAGGAACTAAAAAAAATAAAATTCACAACAACAAAAGGGTTAAGTAATAGGGATATTATCACAGGAAAAAAAATAAACATTTTAAAACTACTATCACAATATGTTTAATAAAATGGGAAATTTAACAAAAGAGGGACATGTTCACTTTATATACTACCAGAACATCGGGTGATAATTTGAATTTATTGAGAAAATAATCAAGGAGCACGCTGACCAGCAACATAAAGTGGGAGACATCGGTGCTGGAGAAGCATGTTATGGCGGTGGGAGAAGGGCCACGTGCTTCGGTGAGAATTGAGTTAGACTGGGAATGATGAGGTTTGGGTTATAATTTCAGTCCTGCTTAGAATTGTGCTGTGGCGTGGCAAACCATTTTTCCTCACAGGTGACAGTTTCTCCCCTCTATACATTCAGTTTTCATCCTGTTTGAGTTTCTGTGTTATTACCATACAATTCACAGCAATACTGGTTTCACTTTTCTGTAGTGTATTTAAATACACAAACTTTGCTTATATAGCTATCTAAGAGAGTAAGTTTTAATTTTTGCCTTCTGTGAATATTTTAGGTCTTTTAAATACTCTTTTGGTTTTATTTTTTCCACCTCTGCGTATTTTTCCAGAGTAGCTTCTGCAGTTTACGTGTTTGTATTTCACAGTTCTTTCTGGCTACTGAATCGTATTCACCTTCGTGCAACAGCAGGGCTTGTGCAACTGCAGCTCTCACAGGGCTGGCGGGCTGAGAAGAATGGAAGAAGTGCCTGATTGCAGTGTTGGCACACTCAGACAAGCAAGCTTCTTGTGTTCTTTTGTTTGCTTAACAAATCACATAGGACAAATTAAACAGCAGGCCAAACGTGCCGCAGCATCGCCCCCTGGAGCGCACTCCCCATCTCCACGTGTAGGCGCATGCCCCACTGTGGCTCTTCGCAGTTTGTCTAATGACTTACCGTTTTACTTATCCTGTGTGCCAGATGTACTCTAAGTGTTATGACCAAAATTCAAATTCCCTTCAGAAGAGAAACTCACGTACTCCAAAGTAAGCCAACTTTCAATAGTTTCCCTCTGATTGCGAGGGAAGATAAAAGTGACTTTTGAACCCCAAATCTTGATTTCAACCAGTCATCACTATCTCATGTTGGGAGGTAAATTCCACAAGGCACGGAGAGTGCCTGTGTTGTTCAGTTACTGATGTGCAGGAGGCATTTAATAAGTACTTATGATAAGTTAACAAGCCATCAAAATATCTCAGATTCAGAATCCACATAATTATTTTGAATTGATTCATTATTTAAGTAAATGATAATCAAAACTCCTTCCTAGATAGTAATGTCTTTGGCACATTAATTAGTCCCTAGAAGAGAAAGAACTCACAAAGGCAATTAAAGCATTTTCAAATTGTCTATAGAAAGAACATATAAATTTCCTTAATTATGAAGTCTATTTTATTTCAAAACTGAATTTTGAGAAACTACCATGATTTAAAAAATGATACTGACTTATCTTCCTGTGCCATTGAAATATAATTACAAGCGTTAAATAAAATAGTCTTATTGGGGCAATTTCTTTATTAGGCATTTGCATGAAATAAATTGTTTTTCTGTTTCTGTTTAGAAGTTGACACTATATATGATCTTATTTCACATTAAAAATAACAGAGTTGGCAGGGAATCAAATGGAGTAAACTCTTCCTTAAAGCCAATTTGAGCTAACCTATCTGGAGTAAAATACTTTTATTCTATTGTGCCATATCCCCAAGACAGTGCTGCATAAACTCTAGTGTGCCTGTGAATTAGCTAGGAAACTTGCTATATGTAGATTCCCATAGACTCAGGTCAGTCTATCATCCCATCAGAATGAATTGACTGTATCTCTCCATGAATGTTTTCTACCCTTTGCCAACAGAAACGCATTCTCAAGCATAAAAGCTCACTCAACTTTCCTTTTGTGTAGAGGAAAATTATTCTAAAACAATGGCTTTAAAATGTATTTTGAAGTCTGAGGTGGCAATTTCAATTTCTGTTTCATGGAACCAAAAGGGAAACCACAGAACTGTGAAGAACCCACACATTCCTACACTCTCCAAGATCCTAGAGCATCATCTTCCATGTATTTTCCTGAGCTTTTTCTTTTTTTTTCTCCTACTTGGTTAATTTTCTTTATTTTTATCTTGGAGATATGTTGAATATTTTATACTTTAAGCCTATCTTTTGCTTTTAGGCAAATTGTGATTTATATTAAATTTATGTAACAATTTATATAACATGTTTGTTTTCTTCAATAATAATAATAATTATTATTTTGAAGAACTAAGTAGTTATGCTAAAATTTTTTCTCTTGTCTTGATATCACCTCTCAATTTAGTAAATCTGGACTAGGTACCAGTATATTTCATTTCATTTTATTCTTTCATTTATACCAAAAATACTGATTGTATTTTTATTTTTTAAATGTTTTATTATTTATGCTATTAGTTGTCCCCAATTTTTCTTCCTTTGCCCCCATCTCCCCAGCCTGCCCTCCACACACTGCCATAGTCAGTTCCTACACCACTGCCCATGTCCATGGGTCATTCATATATATTCTTTGACTAATCCCTTCACCTTCTTTCAATCAGTCCCCACTTCCCCCCACCCCTGTTACAACTGCCAGTCTGTTCCATGATTCTACATCTCTGGTTCTATTCTGCTCATTAGTTTATTTTGTTCATTAGATTCCTCTTATAAGTGAGGTAATACAGTATTTGTCTTTCACTGACTGGTAAGTACTATACAACTCACATTACCTTCTTCCTAAGATTTCATCTGCACAGTTTTCACTATGGTAGTTCATACCTAAATTCATTATAGAGCTGCACAGTTTTAACTATGGTAGTTCATACCTAAATTCATTATAGAGCTGATCACAAAGGAGTATATAATGTATCCTTGTGCTTCTCCATCTGTGCTTTCCAACTTGTGTCCATTATACCATGTATCTATTCTCAGTTCAAACCATCTGTATGTGGTCATATATTTTATTTTCACTTTTTTCCCTTTATATGTTTTTCTTTTTTAAAAGTATATTTTACTATGTTGTTACAGTTGTCCTAATTTTCCCCTCTCTGTCCCCCTCTGCACACTATTCCCCTTCCCTCTAGCAATCCTCCCCTTTATTCACATCCATGGGTCGTGCACACAAGTTCTTTGGTTTCTCCATTTCCTATACTCCTCTTAACACATCCTTGTCTATTTTGTACCTGCAAATTGTGCTTCTTATTTCCTGAAACTTTAACCAATTCTTCCTCTTCCTCCTCCCAGTGGATAACCTTCCACATGATCTCCACACCTATCATTCTGTTCCTTATTCTAGGTGCTTGCTTCGTTTGTTGTTGTTGTTGTTGTTGTTGTTGTTAGATTAGGCTGTTGATAGTTGTGGATTTGTTGCCTTTTTAATGTTTATAGTTTTGATCTTCTTCTTTTTCTGAAATAAGCACCTTTAATATTTCCTGTAATAACATCTCAGTGATTATAAACTCCTTTAGCTTTACTTTGTCTGGAGGATACTTTATCTGCCCTTCCATTCTAAATGATAGCTTTGCTGGATAGAGTAATCTAGGTTGTAGATCCTTGCTTTTCATCACTTTCAATAGTTCTTGCAAGTACCTTCTTGCCTGCAAAGTTTCTTTTGAAAAATAAGCTGAGAGTCTTGTGGGAACTCCGTTGCAGGTAACTCTCTTTTTCTCTCTTGTTGTTCTTAAGATTCTCTGTTTATCTTTAACCTTTGATGTGTGGGGTGTGGGCCTCTTTGGGTGTAACTTGATTAGGACTCTCTGTGCTTCCTAGACTTGATGCCAATTTCCTTCATCAAATAATTTCATTATTTTTCAAATAAGTTTTCAATGTCTTGCTCTTTCTTTTCTCCTCTGGCATCCCTATGATTCATATGTTAGCTCTTTTGGAGATGTCCCAGAGTCTTCTCATACTATTTTCATTTTTTAAAATTCTTGTTTCTTCTTTCTGTTCTGGTTAAATGTTTATTATTTCCTTATGCTCCAAATTGTTGATTTGAATCCCGGCTTCTTTCTCTTCACTGTTGGTTCCCTATAGATTTTTCTTTATTTCACTTAATGTAACCCTCATTTCTTCATTTATGCTGTTGCCATACCCAATGAATTCTTTGAGCATCCTGATCGTCAGTATTTTGAACCCTGCATCTGATAGGTTGGATATCTCTGTTTTATTTAGCTCTTTTGGTGGGTGTGGGGGGGGTGTTGTTCTGTTCTTTCATTTGGGCCATATTTGTTTGTCTTCTCAATTTGGCAGATTCCCTGAGTTTGTTTCTATGTATTAGGTAGAGCTGCTTTTACTCCCTATAAAAGGCACATGTAAATTGTGTGGGATGGACTTAGACAATCACCAGGGTGGGGCAACACCCTTTACCACTTTGTGGCTCTGTGAGGGAGGAGGGAATAGAAAGGGGACTGAGCTGCTGCCTGGCTTCTAGGGGTTTGCTTGGTGCTTACCCCATTTCAAGTCACTTCACCCACTCCTCTTACCTGACTTGTACCCTTCTATCTGTTGCCCTGGTGTCAAATCCCAGAGTGGGTGGGTTTGTATATGTTTTAGACCATGAGGGCCTTTTAAATTGAGTTTCCTGAAAATCTGACAGTTTTTTTCCAATGCACCAATTCCCACTGATTTTTTCAGCCAAAAGTTATGGGGATTTATTCTCTTGGTGCTGGAACTCTGGGCTCTGAAGTTTGACCTGGGGCTGGGATCGCTCACTCCCAAGGTGTTCCTCCCAATTTTTATCCACCACACATGAGTGTGAGACCACCTGTGCCTTTTCTGCCCTTGCCACTGCCTCTTCACACCACATTGTGTCTCTTTGCCTCTCTTCCCTGTCTCTGTGTCTCCACCCCTCCTGCCCAACTGGATTAATGTGGATTTTCTAAATCCTTGGTTAGTGGATCTCCATACAGTCTGATTCTCTGACAGTTTTAGGTGTTATTTGTTTTGAGATTTAGTTGTAATCCTTTTTGTGGTTATGTGAGGAGGTGAAATGTGTATAACCTATGCCTCCATTTTGACTAAGAAGTCTCTTTACGTATTTCTTATTAATAAACTATAGTTATACGTTTTGAAACTATTTCTCTGTTAAACACATATTATCTGTTTAAAATATAATGACTTCAAGAAAGACACATAATATCTAGAGTATTCAAATGACTTGAGAATCATCTCTGACTGTATTTTTCATCATTTTGTTTGTTGCATTTGCCAGATATAAATATAATTTAAAAAAAAGAAAAGAAAATCTCTGTGAAATTGTTGAATGATGGTGAGCTCTTGGAGCAAGAACAAGGGAACACACAGAAATATAGCCTAAGATTTAAGATATCTAAAATTATTTTACTGACAATAGATAGCAGCCAGTGCCATGATGAATGAAAGCAGTAAATTAGGGCTGTAAATTTAATATTGGCCTGACAAGTATGGTACAGAATATAAAAAAGAAGTCTTGAATGTCTAAATATAATACTTTTATTAATGCACAGTCTTATTCAACACTTGAAATTGCTTCTCACAAGATTATGACTTTACATGAACACAAACAAGAAAAATCAAGTTATAATTAAATCCATTTTTACAATCTATGTATTCTTAGAGTCAGGAAACATCCCCTTTATCTTTGTTTTCACTTTTATTTTTTATGCACTGGAACAGCAATTTTCACCCTGTGGCAGGCACACTGGTGTGCCACAAGACTTTTTAAAGCATGAAATACCTGACTATATAGTTACAGATACTGACCTCTTTTCCTGTAGATTGTCAATTAAAGGAAAATGACAACAGCAAGCACAACAATAGCTGTCCAGTGTGAATGAATCAAAATTATAGTTATTTTTTATCATATTGGAAAAGAATGTAGCATTATTTTGGTGTATACAGAATTTTAGTCATTATCTTAGTGTTCCATGAGGTGAAAAAGGTTAAAAATTGCTACACTAGATGCACAGATATGTTTGTACACATCCATCATTCTTAAAGCAATCCAATGTTTGTCTTGGCACACATCAGGTTTCTTTTCTTTTTAACTTAGGCTGAGTAGCTCTTCATAGGGTTTAGTATGGGATAATTTTTGAATTATACTTTTTCTCATACTGATTTTTCATAGTAATAGAATGTATATATGAATGTAAACTGGATATGAATACTATCATATTATGTATAATTTATTCCATATGAAAGAAATTCTTTTATTTGAAGCCTAATGATTAAGATAAAGGTCTAAATTATGCTGTAGTGTCTTTTGGTGTTGATCTCTTTTGCTTTTTACTTACATATTTTTTACTTTGTAAAAAGTGTCAAATAATTTATAATCCATAATTTTATACATGTATGTTCTCTTTATTTTCATTTTAAGATTACTGCAGTTTATCATTTGCCAATTCACAGTATGTAGTAAATGAGTATATTCTCAAATATATGTTAATTTTTCTAATTATTCCAGAAAGCTCATTAGATTTTCCTTAGAATAAATCAGCAATTATTACTTTTCTAATATCAGTGATCTTAGATAATTTTCAACATTTTTCTACAACATAAAATAATTTTTTCCTGTAGTTCCGCTGGTCTAAACTTTGCACTTGACAAGTAAAATGTATTAAAAATAAAAATAAATATGGAAAATTTACAGAATGAACATATATAGAGTTTTCATGCTTATACATAATTCCTTGCTAACCATCAACTTGGAATAATAGAAAAAGGTGACCCTGATTCTCTTGACATCATGATATTTTGGGACAGTTTAAAATTATTCTAAATGCATATTTTGTTGTTTGCATGCTTACCATCTAGTTCATGATGTGATTATATTTATAAAAATTTTCAATTCAAACTACAAAATTGTTTGCTTTTAACTTAGGAAAACTAGTTTGCATTTGTTCATTTTATTGAAGTATCAACCAAATAAAAGAATATGACAACAATATTATTTGACATAATTTCATATAGTACCAAAAACGACATAAGGAGAAGCACAAGGAATAACAAACAAGGTTTTTGTTTCTCAAAACTGGATCGTCATCATTCTCTAAACAGGCCATTTGTTTGCACAGCTGCAAATTACCCACGTTGTGTTAATTTAATATTGATTGAATAAATATATGTAAATGAACATAGAAAAAAGGATGCTTCTTTCTCAGGTATCACCGTGTATTGATTAGGAAAAATATAGTCTGTGGAATGATGCGGAGTGTGTTGGATTTCCAGAGGAACTGCTGTAGAATATAAAATGTTTATATTGAGTCCACACTGTATTTTTTTAGTATGCATACAAGTTTCTTTCAAAACCTTTTATATGTTTGTAAAATATTTGGTTAAATTAATAAAATTATCAGTTAGAATGCAAAAATTCAGAGATGAGAACAAATAATTGTAAAGCAGATAACTCTGTTTGGAAAAGATGCAAATACCAAGATTTATTTTTCCTGTTTCCTTTTTGTAATATATCTTATGAGTATATCTTATTAATGGTATAAATTCATATTGATAAAAGGAGTGATTACTTGGTATTAGATTAGATGCTATGAGATATAGCACATGGCTGTGAATTTGGCAATGCAGATTATGCTTTTAAAAATGAGTTAGATCCTTTGTAAGGAAGAGAAAAGTAGGTGTAAGAGCAATAGATTTTCCTATATATAAAAATGAGTATTTTGGCATATGAAAAGGCTAGGGTTACCTTTATTCTGAAAATAGCCAAAATTAAGAGCAAGAAAGTCAATCACTTCTAAAATTGCAATTATGAACATTAATATGATAAAAAGTTTTAGTAATCTAATAGACATTAAAATAGTATCATAAATATAACTTTTATTTCTGCCTTATATTTTATTTTTAAATTAAATTTATTGAGGTGACATTGGTTAATAAGATTATAAAGGTTTCACATGTACAGTTCTGTTAACATGATTTGTATACTGAATTGTGTACTCACCACCCTAAGTCAAATCATCTTTGGTCACTATATGTTTTATCCTTTTTACCCTTTACTAACCCCTACCTGCTTCCCTCATATAACCACCATACCATTGTCTGTGTTCATGAGTTTTTGTTTGCTTTTTTTTGTTTGTTCATTTGATATAAAATAGCAATACTTTTTCATGGACATCTGTTAAACCTGTAGTAATGCCATGAACTATAAGGTGTCTGAGTTATTACCCTACTTGTAAATTACCAATGTGACTTTCTGGATGCTGGACTGGAAGATATCTTGAGATTCCTTGGTCAGAGATGAAGGATTTATTACTCACAGCACAGAAGACAATATGAATTTCATGTTTGTATTTATTTACTTTGGCCCCCAGTATCTCAAGTAGATACTGAATACACAGTAAGTTTGCACTGTAACAGAGTAATTCTCTGAGCTTGAAACCCAAATTCATTATAAGATTCTGTAAACAAGCCTGCCCAAACTTTGACCTGTACAAGCAGACACATCTGTCCTTTATTCCAATGAGAGATGCAATCTCCATCTTCCAAGGTTGTTTGCTATACAAACATCCTTGAAAATGTGGTTTGAACAAACACCACCAGTGTCTCTGCTCATAAGACATGTAGAAATGCAAGAGACCCCTGGAGAAATGTCTCAACAATATTCAGTTCTCATTTCTGTATTATCTTGAACTTTGGTGAATCTTCCATGTGTGTGTCACTCTATCAGCCACTTTGATTAATCTGACTGACAAGAGCTGGGACCAAATCTATTCAATTTGTTTCATACAGCTTCATTTTTGAGAAATTCCACTCAGTCAACTGGGAGCTATCTAATCTACTTGTGAGTTTTTATCAGCACCCTCCAGGTGAAAGTTCAGAATACAGGTCAATTTATGGCTTGTTTCCACATAAGATGTACAATTCTGGGAGCACATATGTACTCATGGAAAGAAAGTTGTGTTTACTATTATTGCCCTCCCCCTACGAATGGGGTCTACATCAGGTCTACATCAAAGAAGAAGCACAATTGAAAAGCACCTCTAAGGTGGCCTTGAAGTTGGCTGGTAAATTTCAGGGTTCCCAGTTCAGGCTAAATAATTGACCTTAATCCTTGTTTTTGGTTTGCTGTTTGAAGACAGTTAAACTAGGATGTCACGTGTGTCTACTCTACCAGCTAGGAGGCCTCCTTCCCACACCTGTGGAATAGCTGAAAGTGAAGGGGTGGAGGACATCTGGAAGTGTTTTGCCCAACAGGCACAAGTTTGGGAGCTCAGCTTGGGAGGGCCCTAGCAGAGTATCGTCCTTCATGAGGAGATGTCAGGGGCAGCTCTAAAGTGCTTCTGTCTTCTACATTCCTCCCAGGGTCTAGGTGTCCCCTCCCCAGTATCTAGTGGTTTCTCTCCCTAAACACTCACAGATTCATGGTGCCCCATTGCAGTAACTATGACTTTACCTTTGGTCCATTTGTCCCCTATTGACACAAAGAACTTTTATTCAGAAGAATCAGGGACAGGAGGACAAGGGCATTTGCACAGAACTTAACCAAGTGTTCTGATATATGGAGATTTGTAAAATGATCCCTCACCTTTGGAATGCAGAATGTGGCAGCTATTCAAGTGAACAGTCTGACACCAAGCAGTCTGATTAATTATCCTGATACCCTGTTTCCTAGCAGTTGTCCTCGTAACTACATATTCTCTTTTGTCGCCACAAAACTTCTCACAAAGCTTAACAATAGGACATGCATTGCAATGTTTATTGCAGTGCTATCTATGGCACCAATGTGATGGAGACAATATTAGTGTCTGTTACTAGGTAAGAGGATAGGTAAGGTATGGAAACAATAGATTACATGAATGCAGAGGCACATGGATGAATATTTTTTTAAGTTTATATATAAAAAGATATGTATATATTATGTGTGTAGTTATACACAATCGTTATATATAGTTATATACATACTTATATATGTGTATAGTCATATCATATACATAGTGATACAACAGTACGTCACAGTGCTGTTTCCAGAAATCAAAATATACACACTCAAGATAGGGAAAATTGAAAACAGTATTAGGAGTATCTAACTCTACCCTGGATGCAAGATACAGTGGGGTGAAAGAGGTGAGTGTCAATTAACAATTAAATTGAAATTTAAAGGGACCACATGGGTTTTATCCACTCATTAATTCATTTTCCACCCCATTCTTAATAAAAATGGAAATATTATACATGGTTAAGATTTTAAATGCATTATAAAGACTTGGGGCAGTTTGATTGTTCTCCTGTGTTGTGAACCCTAAACAGATGTTCTAAGATTTTCAACCTAATCTATAAAGTATAAATTCTTTTATAATTGTGGACAATATAGGTAATACAAGTAATTACAATACAGTAATACAAGTAATTATATGTAATTACAAGTAGGTAATAAAGCAATACAAGTAATTATAAGGGCAATGAAAGGACAAATTTGTTTGGGATTATGGTTCATGTATACTTAAGGTATTCAAACGTCATTTTTAAACTTCCCCTACATGGTAAACAAAACAAATCTATTTCTTGAATTGCTTGAATTCAGCCCTTGGCAAAGTTTTGCAACTATTGACAACCAGACAATAAAAATACTTTATTGAAATGAATACTAGGTTGATCATTTGAGCCACCAAAGGAAATTGATGTGCTTAAAATAATCTCCAACAGTCACGAAAACAGACTTTAAACAGATTATCAAAAGAGGGGATGAAAGAATTTACCTGCACATTTTAAAAATTTCCATGCAGCCAAACATGCTAACCCTAAAGGGAAGCCTTGGTAATCAGAATCTGAAGTAGCCAAGAGTTAATTAAGGATTTTAATTTTGAATGAGGAAATTCTCCATTCAAATTAATCTCTGAAACTAAGTATGGGACTTTGGTTCCTGACAAGATGACACACTCATAGGAAAAGTTGTCCTCCTCTCAGGTAATCGACATTGGAGTTTCTGTCAAAGAAATGGTTATGCAGGGGCACACGGGAGATTCTAAAGCTATGTTCTAAGCTGGGTGTGAGACACACGGGAGTTTTACTGTTAATGTTATTGTCATGATATATATTGTATACACACATACACAATATATAATTAAACATAAATATGCCAATACATAAATTAAATATTTGATATTTAGGATAAAATTATAGATGTTTCAGAAAAAATGAAAAGTAAATAATATAGAAAATTTTGCAGAAATAATAAGCAAGAATTGCCAAGAATTACAGAAAGACCTAATCCTTTGGGTTGAAAATTATTGTTGCTGTCAAAAGTAATTAAGTTAAAAATTAGAAAATACCATGAAATTAAAAATATCAAAAAGAAGATATTCTAAAAATTTCTGAATAATAATGGAAGATGAATTGATATCAGACTGCTACACAAAACTTTGCATATTTGTTTTCTTTCCTGTATAACAAGTAACCACAAACTTCTGGTGTTGGTTTTCTAGCATTGCTGTAACAAAGCACTGCAAAACGAGTATCCTAAATCAACATAAATTTTCTGTCCCATGGTTCTGAAGGCTAGACATCTGAAATCAAGGTGTCCACAGGGCCGTTGTCTCTGAAACCCAGAGGGGAGAACCTTTCTTTGCTTCTTTCTAGCTCCTGGTGGTTTATGCTGCATTTCATGTTTACTTTGTTCTTCTGTTGGCAGTGCCTCAGATTTCTGCATAGAATGATTAGGAAGCTATTTTTTGTATTTTAAGTGAGATGTGAGGTGGCTGAGAAAAATTATTGTTGTATAGGTGAGAAGTGGTAGGATTCTGGATATATATTTGGTTAAAGTCAGTAGATTTCCTGATTAATCTGATATAAGGTGTAAGAGAGAAATAAAGGAGTTAAGGATGACATAAGGTTTCTGGTCAGAATTACAAAAAAAAAAAAGTGGAATTGCCATTAACTTTGATGGCAAATGTTAAACTTCGAAGAGATGTGTTTGGAAGTATTGTGTTTGATATGTCTAACCGACATCTAGCTGAGGATGCAGAGTATTTGGGTGGCAATAAGAAATCAGAATACTGGGGGGAAGGCAGAAAACTGTGCTCAAACAATTAAAATAAAAATAAATTAAAAAATCAGAATTTGTGTAAGGGGACTGGGATGAAGCATACAGATTGTATTTCAAACACGAGTCCAGATCCTTTCTGCAACAGCAATGTTACTAATCTGGTAGTTGGCAGCCCCCATTACAGTTCAGGAGCTTTGTAGTAGCTTTTCTATACCGTGGCCTCTGAGTTTTGTATATGCTTTTTATTTATGTGCTGCATAGGGCTGACGATGACATTAATATAGTCTTTCTCTAGAATTATTTCCGTTTCACCCCACTATTCAAACATTGCACTTGCTTACTCGTCTCCATTTTAGCACCTTGTTCAAAACTGTCCTCTCTGATTTTAAAACTCCCCTTTGCTAGTTCCTTCTGTTTCCTAAACCCATGTTTTCATTATTTTCCCATTTTTACATATAATTTATTAATTTTTAATAAAATCATGCCAGAGGAAGAACGCTAGATACACATGCCAGGTTCAGAACAAATGACAATGGCCCAGATGGACTACAGTTACAGAAACACTCCAGATGCATATCTGAATTTTATATCAGACCATAAATGCAAATAGATGAATAATGCCTTTTTGATTTTTAAAGAGAAAATCAGTCAATAAAAATGAATGAAAACACATTTTAGTTTTCTATCATTTTGAGTTATAAGAAAGAATGCAATAAAAATATTGCTTCTGTTCAATAATTTCCCTTAATCAAGTAATTTAAAAATGCATTTAAATATCAAATAATCTTTAGAAATTACAATAAAATATGTCTTATATAACTGCTCACACTTGGAAAAAATAAATCATGTCCAACTAAATCATGTTGTAGAGCTGCAAGATTCTACTAAGGAAGTGGGAATAGTTTAATAGACATTTAATATTACTAAAAGAAAAACATGGCATTGTATGTTATTTTGAAAGATTATGCTTGTTTTTCTATGCTTTGGGGGGAAGGAGAGATAGATATAAGATGAATACTAATAAAATGTGTTCTTGTTATAACTGTTTATTAGTGCATTCACTTTTCTTCAGTTTAATAAACTTTATACATGTATATATAGAATACACATATATTTATATATGGATAAGTGGAGAGATAGATATAGATATAAAGCCATCACCTAATACTTCTGATTCATGCCATTAACTTTTCTTCTTTCACATCAGTTTTTTAGACACTATTCTCATTGAGTGCACTATTCTTGAAACTTTGTAGAGTTTTGTAACTTTTCAACCAATAAAGAGAATGTAGCAAATAAAACATTATGTGATTTCCCAGGCTAGTTCATAAATAACAATACAATTTCTCTGGCATTCTTGTTTTTTTCCCTTCTGCTACCAAGTAAGCAGTCTAACTTTTCTGAGCCAGTCACGCTGTGAGAAAGTTCAATACAGCACAATGAAAACTATATAAAGAGAAAGAGAGATGCTTGGCTAGTCCCCAGCTGGTCCATCCCCCACTATCCGGGTTTTGGTCACCATCTGTCTGCAGTGACACGAGAGTACATGAGACACAATAGTCCAGTAAAACTTTTCCAAATTGTTCACCTAAAGAAACTGTAATCAATAATAAAATGATTGTTATTTTGAGATACTAGTTTCTGTATGTCTAGTTAGAAAGTAGTAGCTAACCAGAACAAACATCATGAAATCTCTTTCATCAAAGTCAGTGTAGCTATTGCTAATACTCTGTGTGCCTGTAGCAGAGCCTGACACTGAGTATTTGATACAGCACCATTTCTCAACTAGCTAGCCATTTTTGGCAGTTTAATTATGTTTGACCTCTTTCTACTCAGGAAGAAGCTATAATTTGTTCTTGCTGGAATCGACATCTACCTCAGACAGGGTTTTGTTCTTCCTGCCTGGAGTGCCTCTGCCAGCACCATGGCTTTAAGAATTACAGATGACATGATGAACCAGAATAATATCCTTCAATGAGATGTTTGATTTCATTGCAAAGATGGTGTGATAATGGGCACATAAAAGATCTGCTTTTGCTTGCATATTGGCATCACCCAGATGTAGCTCACTCAATAGAGTAACAGTAGGGCCTCTGCTAAACTGTCAATTCAGAATGATAGCCTGTGAGGTGATGTCTTCCAGAATTTGGTGTCTGTACTAAACCTACAATTGGTATGTATGGCACTATGCATCCTACAGTTAGCTTGCATAGGTTATATAATCAAAGAATAGAAATAGAATTGGACCTCTAACTATCACTTCTAATCACCAGTATGTGAAATTTATATTTGCTATCGATGCAGTTTTGTACTCTGCCGGATTAGAGCTCCTAGTTTCTAAAAGGAGCATGCTTCTGCTAAGGGTACCCTTAAAGACGTGCTTACTTCCTAATAGCATCAAATTCAGAACAGGCTTCCACTGCCTTAATCTCTCTTAAATCACCCAGCACAACAACAAGGCTATCTCAGCTCCACGCTTGGGTATTCCCTCTTCCCACATCAAGCTCATAAATCTAACTTTGTTTAATTTCATATATGTGCTTAATGATCTTCAGCTATGGAGATCATCAATATATTTAAGGCCTTCACTCAAAATAAGCTGGTGAAGAAGAGGGGGATGTTGTCTTGTTGGTCCTTTGGGATTCTTTGGATTGCACCATTTGGATTAATGTTTATTTTACTTGTAATAAAAGGCATATTCATATCTGAGAACTGCTTATATATGAAATCTGTGCTCTGTAATCAAACTGATATATATTACTAGTACTTTACCAAAAACTTTATTGTAGTGTAAGCCTTGACAGTTTTTTGTTTTGTTTTTGTTTTGTTTCGCTCTTTTGTTCTGGAATGAAAGTGCCTGAATTAAGCATTAATTTCCATGGCATCCACTTCAAAGAGGCAACCACTTGAGGAATAGCTATCTAGGATGAGCACACTGCCAGCTACAGGACTAGGTACATAATTAAGCTATACCTTGTCCCTGAAGCCCCCTCCCACTCTCCCACAGACTCATTTATATTAAAGATTTTGATTTCCATAACTGAACACTTGAACTGCTTGCTTTGTCTCTTTCTATGCCTTAAATTTCAACGTTTATGTTTTGATTTCATCAGTAAAGACTGACTCCAGGAAACCTGAGGCCCCTACTCTTGACCACAAAAAAGCAGAGCCCCAGACTCAGTCTCTTGTTCATGTGCTTCCCTCCCACCTCTTACCCCCACTTCTTGACCTCATGTGTGGTCCTTGGTGCACCTTGATTTTTGCAGGACCTAGGAGTTATAAACTTTTTTTCAACGTTCCTGATTTTTATTGTTAATGGGTATCTTGCAATGATAATAGGAACCAATGGGCTGGTCCAGCCACAACACTGGTTATTGATAAAATGAGACTATCTTACAAAACATGCATGGCCTAGAAAATGTTTGTAAGGCAAGCAGTTTTAATTAGAATTTGAAGAATAACTAACATATTATTTATAAATTGAAACATTATTGCACTTTAAACTTGTGAAAAGTTGGCATAAATGGAGCCATTTTAAAAAGGACCAAGAGCAGCCATCAGAGAGGAACTTCCATGCATGTCTTACTGCTTAAAAATCTGGAACATCTGAACTGTGCAAAATAAGCTTCGACCAGGACAAACTGTTGTTGATGTGAATTAGGCTCTTCCATGTGATCACAGGGAAAGCATTCCAGGGACCCAGGCACGGGAGATTTCACAGTGGCAAGATAGTTTATTTGTGTGGAAATAAAAGTTACCCCAGGGGTTTCCAATGTCTCATCTCACTATGTTCTACCATGAAGGACGTCCAACTGTGTACTCAGCAAGACCAAGACAAAAGCCAGTTTTAGAATTTCGGCTCCATATTGAACTGCAGTCCATTCCCACATCCGGTCAGCTTACTGTGTATTCCCAGCTGCAGTCTCAGATCCTCTGGAGCCCTCATGGCCTGCTGTGGGCCCTGGTAGCTTCTAGACCCACATCATTCCTGGGTGAGAGAGCACACGAATACATGGGTGAGTGTGTTACCAGGTGGGGAGAAAAGGGGTTTCTTTTTCCCCTGCGATATAACCAGAGGTTGGACTTGGAAAGAAACAAGTACCCTTTCAAAAGAACCAATCAACTTCCCAGGCTTCCATGGGATTCATATGGCTTACCTCCCAACCAATCCTTTTCTTCCCCAGGCTAGACTGACAGGCTTATTTGGTTAAGTACCTCCCCTTACACCATTTTGATTTTTATTGCACCTGTGCTTGCCTTCCCCTCCTCCCACCTAGCAATATGGTACCAGAGGAGGGAAGGGAGGAATGTTAAAATCCTCTCAGTGGAGCACAATCCCATGGTCCCCTGGAGTGTGAACTTGTAATTTCCTTGTTGAGCAAGCAGGTTTATGTTCATTTGATTAAGCTCAATATTTACCATATTTTGCCATGTATAATGTGCATCCAAGTTTTTAGCCCAAACTTTCAGGAAAAAATATTTTGTTTTAATTCTTTAATTCAATATTTTGTTTATTTATATTTAGATACTTATTTTTGTATTATAAAGGAATTTTAGCATTTACTTTTGAATGTATTATACTACAAGACATTTTACGTAACAAATAATTACGAAACACAAGAACAGATACAAGGTATAAGAAATTTTATGTGCCTGTAACAAATTTGCATATGGATATTGTTATTGCTTTCTAGAGTTACACTTTTAACACATAAACATAATAAAGATTAAAAACATGTATATAGATACGGAATTAGTATTATCCATGTGTAATGTGCATTCTTATTTTTCCCTAAAAAATTTGGGCAAAAAGTATCCATTATGTATGGCAAAATACGGTAGTTTCCTTTGCTATCTTTCCTTTATCAATATCTAGTTAAACACCAATAGTAACAAAACCAACATTGTCTTCCAAATAATTGTTTGTAAAGCTAACAAAAAAGCAGACACCCTAACCTCAAGAACATTCTTTAGAATGAATAACCAGCCAGATAGCTAGAGTAAGTTAACTTGCTAGCACCAATGGAAATTCCTTTTTTCTATTCATGTAATTATTTCCCTTCCTTTTTCTCATAAAATAGTATTAAAGGCAGGATTAAAATTTCAGGATTTTTTTTTTTGTTTATCTCAGATTTTCCACGATGGCTTAAAATACCTGGTAATATGCACTTTAAAGTGACTGAAGTACTTACAGCCCTGCTGAAAATTTAATTTTATACAAATGTATATATTATTTATTTGTTTATTTATTTAATTTTAGAGAGAGAAGAGAAGAGAGAGAAAGAGAGGGAGAGAAATATGAGCATCAGAGAGAAACATTGATTGGTTGCCTCTCATAGGTGCTACGACCAAGGATCGAACCTGCAACCCGGGCATGCGCCCTGACCAGGAATTGAACTGGTGATCTTTCGCTTTGTGGAATGACACCAAACGAATTGAGCCACAGGGGTCAGTCAGGGCCCTGCTGAGAATTTTAAATGGTTGGCTAGACTATTTCTGTAATTCCTCAAAATCTGTAATGTTACTATATTATTGTTGTTATTATTATTATTATTTATTATTATTATTATTATTATTTTTATTGTTATTCAAGTACAGTTGTCTCCATTTTTCCCCCACTATTCTCCCTTGACCCAGCCTCAATCTGACCCCCCTTTGGCTTTGTCCATGGGTCCTTTACACATCTTCCTTGACTATATTAAGGGAAAGATAAAAAATTCATGATGAACAGAATTTGAAGCATTATTTGTTTGGTGAGTGTCAAAATTTGTAATAGATTTTAAAAATATGCAAAAGTTAAGTGATTTTTGCACCAAATCATGGAGAACTCTTTGATTAAAAACCAGATAATCAAATGTTCACATTGCATTGAATAAGTTCATGTTGATTTGGAACTTCAAGTTCATATTATTTGATAAATAGTTGATTCCAAAATGTAAATGTATGTTTACCATTTTACTATTTTGTCTTAGCAATTAAGAAGATCAATGAAACCAGCAGAGAATAAAGCAGGTTTTAGGAAGCTAAGTAAAATAACAAGCTATGTATATTTGCAGTGAATATGTGTTTGTCTCCATTTACATATCTGCACTATAGACATTTCAAATAAAATGATAGATGAAATTATAATGAAAATAACAAAAAAGTAATTTAGAATTCCTCTCTTGTCTCTACAACATCTGTCACAATCAAAATTAAATTCAGACACCATTATTAAAATCCCTTTTGTTTAAAAAAAATGCACTGATATATCCTAATGTAGCAGATAAAAATGCCTGTGGGGAATTTGATCTTATATAGTCACAATAAAAACAATATATTCTGAGAATGTTAAATTGTCTGTGACTACTAAGACAACACATTAAATTCATATCAAGTGTCATCCCTCTAGGAGTCAAATGTTGTGTTATGAGACTAACATATTACAATGAAGTAAATGGAGTGTATAATAATAAATGTTGACTTTTAAAATGTATGCATATCCTTACTTTTTATAGTATTTTGATTTCTAGACATAAATTAAGCACTGAATTATTCTGTCAAACTATGTATATTATAAATATGTTATCCATGTTGATTTATATTATGGTTATAGAAATCCTTTTCCTAATGATAAGAACTTAGTTTTCCACTCTTTGAGTAGTGATTATATGGGGTTCACATTAAAAGAGGCAGTGCAACAAAAGATTTATTCTATTCCTCCTCAACTTGTAAGAGCTTATCATCAAATTTAGTGTTATTAAATTTTCTTTAGAAATGATGTAATGTTGTAGTTAATGAAAATATTAACTTCCTGAGTGATTTTTTTCCACCAAAATATATTTCAATTTTTATTTTAATCTACTAATTTATCAATAGACAATGACTTCAAGTGCACAGATTAAAACTTCACTCGAATGTGGAGAAAAATATTCTAAAATCTTGTATATGTTCTGGTAAAAATATAGCTATTTTTTAAACAGATCAAGCTATCTACAAATATTCATGTGATACAAGTTTTATAATTAAGGAAAAAAGATGTTTAACATTGAAGGCACCAATGTTAAAACTGTTGGATACTTATATTTTCTGAAATTTATTATATTTTTAAAATATGTTATTTATTTATTTTTTTGAGAGAGAGGAAGGGAAGGAGAAAGAGAAACAATAATGTGTGGTTATCTTTCATGCTCCCCTCTACTGGGGACCTTGCTTGCAATACAGGCTTGTGCCCTGACTGGGAGTAGAATTGGAGACCCTTTATTTTGTAGGCTGGTGCTCAATCTACTGGGCCACACCAGCCAGTGCAGAGTTTCTGAAATTTATATGTAAGTGTTTAATTAATAATTCTTTGGATAACAGAATGATATTATAAACTAATATTTGAGTCACTTTCTCATTTGACCAAAGACTTTATTTTTATTTTAACTCCATGGAATCTGTCATTGTATACAGGTGATTTAAAAAAGTGTCTTATTTTTAGTCTTTGAAACAAGATTTTTCTACCACTTTGGATAGATTTCTTTTAGTACTCTAAATTTGTGTCCATTTGTGCATAAGTCAGTAGTTTATGATAAATAATCACTAGTTGATAAATTAATTATACCAGATATTTGATAATGTTTTCAGCTCACTTTGGGGATATTTTTGTAGTGATATTTCCAACTGAGATAGACTTAACATCCAATGGCCCTACAAATGAGAAAACAGAAGATGGAATATCAGAGCCAAGAGTGCAACTGAGTGACTCCTCACCATGACTTAATCACCACTTGAGGACTCACATTACTAATTCTCTAGGCAGTGAGATTCTTTAGAAATAGTATATCTCATCTGACAAACACCTAGAAACATGATTTGTTTAAGGCCAGATGTCTCTGCATCACCTTATACTATAATTTTATCTGCTTTAAAGGTTCCCCCAAATTTCTCATCAATAATGGAGTTGGAACACATAAGTATCACCTGATTGCTGATGCATCCTGGGCTTTGCATAAGTGTGTTCAAAGTTTTGGACCTAGGCAAGGCCATGATTATGCTCATCCTTGTCAGTTTTGGCCACCCTCCAAAATGCAAACACCTCAAGCTAATTCCAATCAATATATCACATAATTTCATATATGATATTATATTTCTCTATGCAAACCTCATTCCCCCAAGAAAATGGTATTTTTTTCAGAAATACTCTCAGGTGTACCTTGCTGACTAACCATATATCACTAACTCTAGGTCACAGAACCATCATCTGCACACACCTTGTTGCACCACTTGAGGACACCGAGGATGCCTGGTTCCCACTGAAGTTTCAAACTCTTCATAGTTCTCTGTTATATAAAAACTTCTCTTCATTTTATATGTATGTTTGCTTCTACTTTTTCCTTTATTGCTCTTTGTTGATATCATCTGCTTGCTTCCTACCACTCCCATACCAAAACTTTCTTTCATCAATAAATACTTCTGGTACCAAACCGATAGCTTTTCTTTCTAATTCAAATAAAGCTTTCTTTCTGGAAAAGAGTAACATTCATGTAAGTGACCTATCTAGTAGCTCAACCACATTTTTCTCTCATTTTGCATGAATTTCTTTTTTCCGGTGTTGTAACTAGATGCCCATTTGTCATGCTTAATAATCATTACTGCTCTGATTATACTATGATTAGAATATGGCTTCATGTTATTTCATTCACCCACTCCCATTAATGTGTTTTTAATGAATTTATAAAGGTTAATAAATCTTTTCTCTCAACTAACTTACTCTTCTAACTCTAGCCACCCATCTTCTTACTCTCTTATTTAATTCCCTATGTAGCCTAATTCTATTGTGTGGCCCTATAAGCAAGTTCTTAACAGCATCCTCAACATTCTGAATCCCTTGTGTTCTATTCACTTGCTTTGTATCAGAAGTCTGGAAGGAATGCAACTACCTACCTTCTCGGCTTGATAAGTGGATTGCTACCATCTAGTAAGACAATCTTTCAGGCTGTATTTATAAACATTTTCCAAAGTCACTTTTCTATTTATACTTAATGAGCAATTTTGAATATTGTTTTTCTCTCTGAGTATTTCTCTTTGTGTTGATAATGTTTCAAATATTGTATTTCATTCTTGATATATTTTTCCATGGGTACTCTACTTGAACCACTCTGCCAGCTTTTACAGTTCTATAAACTGAATCCAATTTGCTTGTAAATCCAGCAACTAGACCAACCATAATTTAGCCAGGTGAAAGATCTGTACATTTCAATTTTAACAATATCATATTCATCACCACACCATAACAGTTTTTAAAATGTTGGTTTCTTTTAAGAATGTTCTTGATAAAACAGTAAACAAATTTATTAAATCTTGACCATGAGTAAAGTTTTTTTTTTTAATAGGCTGTGTGACAAAATGGAAAATATGAATGAAGCATTATGTGGAAATACTGCTGTTTTCTCCAGTAAAAGAATTCAGTTGAGTTGTGAGCTGAACTGGTGGTTTTTTCATGGAACTGCCTTTTTACTAGGGAAGATATACTTATTTAGATCTCAAAAATAAATGGAATGAGGCTGTCTCTTCTAGGAAGCAACCTGTGAAGAGATGGAAAATAAGAATCTGCTAAGTCCAATTTAATAAAATAATCAAGCTACAGTTTCATGAAAATCACGTTTATCGATCACAGTTCTGGAGGTTGGAAATCTAGGATCAGACTGACAGCTTGTCTGGATTCTTGGTGAAGGCCCTTTCCCATGACCATCTTCTCATGTCCCCACATGGTGGAAAGAGAGATGATCTCTTACTTGTCTCTTCTTTTAGGCACTAACATCATCAAATGAGTTCCAACCTCCTCTGATCTAATTATCTCCTTGTGGTCTAAAGTCTCTACTTGCTAAATCATCACAGTGGGGGTTACAATTTCAACAAGTTGTTGAGAGGATGTAAGGGTATCATTTAACAAACAGTTTTCTCCTTTTGAAATGATTAATAAATATTGTATAAAATATAAGAAGCACATACAAGTGAACAGTTACATATAACCTAATTTCAAAATATTTTAATATGAAATGCATTTATGTTAGATGTTATAATAAAAGTTAGGTTTTAAAGATGATCGGGGATTGTAGAAACTGGCTACATAAATACCACTTACCACTGGTTCCTGTCCAAACCCTATTTCAATTATCCCTCACCCTTGGTCCAGGCAGCTGCTTATGTCAGTGTATGTAGGTCAAATCTGGAGGCTGTGATCCAGAGAAGCCCTGCGGGCTACTTTTCCCTCGCTTCTCTGAAAGACCGGAGAACCATGTGTGAGATACACAGGACTAGGATCAGAAAGTAGCAGACCTTCCCAGGGAGAACCAGAGCGACGTCAGATACTTCAGGGAAGGGCGCCATGGCTCCCCTGGATGTACTCATTCCCCCTGACCCTCAAAGATGTAATATGTAGATAAATATAAATATGTAAAACTAGATGTTTTATCAGAGGTTCTGATATTACACATCTCAAGGCTCCATAATTTTGCTTAAGAACAAGCAGGTAAGACCATGAACAGGAATATTATGTATATATATTATGAATAATATTATTAGTTTGTCATTTCACTTATATAAATGTTCCCTGTTTTCATTGTATTTATGATTAGAATTGTATTACATTGCCTCTTTCAACTGTAGGTAAGATGTTTAAATCCAAAGATATAAGAATTGTAATTATATGTACAGGAATGAAATTATTCTTTATATCAGATGAAAGGGAGATTATGTGCATACTTGTCAGGTATATAACTTGTATAACCTATAGATCCAACTGGAGCTTTTTAAAAATATTAATACACTAATCAAACTAAGGCACTTTTATGTTAAAATATTTGTCCAAACTCCTTTTTAAAAAGTATGACCTTTTAAGGCAAACTTTCCCATTGTTAACAATACTTATATTCAGGTTGAATGTTTATGTAAGAGCTGGCCAGCACTGCATGTGATATTGAAACTCCTCTTGCTGAAGTCAGCAATAACTGCCACATTGCCAGAGGCAATGACCTGCTTTTTCTCTTGCCTTCATCTTTCTGGCATTTGACACAGTTTACTCAGCCTTCCTGACGCTTTTCACTCCTGGGGTTCTGTGAAATCCCCCATGCTGAAATCGACCACCCTTCTCAGTGTTTATAAGCTAATTTTATCCTTTTCTGAATTCTGTGGAGAATTTCTACAAGTTTTCTTTTGGTCTTCAGTTTTCCCTGTTTTCCTTTGAGAGACTTCACCTACCTGTGTGGCTTCATGAGCTAGTGTTAAGGTGTCTGTTGGAGGGAAAGGGCTTGTGTTTAGGAAAATACAACTGATACTCAGGATAAAAGATAAGTACCTTATATGGAGACACACACAGACTATTGTTAGACTTCTAGTTGACAGAACAAATAGGGCACTAAGGGTAAGGGGGATAGAAGAATGGAGAATGAACAGTGAGAGTCAGGTATAGTAAAGGTAACATGGAAGAATGTTTGAAGACCCCCTCAAGGATGAAGATGTGTAATTATGACTAATGTTCATTGTGTTTTGAGCTGACTCTTCTCTCTGTCCCCTCTTGACCCAGTTACAATGCTTCACATTCGTGATATACTGATAGTTTTGCTTTAGTTTAGTTTTGTCTGGAGCAATATAAAGGAAAGAGCTGAGTTCTATATTTGTGCCATTGAAAAAATTAACACTTGCAAGTTGCTGAACAAAGAAATGAGTCATGGCATTTAGCCAGAGATCATAATGTAAATGTTTTTCCCTAGGAAATTTGCAGACACTTGCAGAAAGCATTGCATTCTTTTCCCACAGTGGTCCCTATGTATCTTTACTTTAGCATTAATCACCCTCTCCAGAACTTCATCATTTATCTGTTGTCTCACTGGACTCCAAGCTATTTTAACACTAAAGCCCACTTCTAAAAAGTGCTTGAAAATGAGTGACTGTAGCAACGATAGCCTCAATGTTGGCTGTCATAGGCATACTGAACGTAAGGGAGAAAACAAGAAGTAGACCCAGAAGTACTGACCTAGTTAAAGAATTGGACCCCCTGAGGTTGAGATTACCATGTTCAAGAAATTGTGAAAAGCCCATTCTGTAGCAATCAGTGTGATAAAGAGTTAAGAACACTTCTTTTATTTAGATTTGTGTTTGAGCACCGGCTTTATCATTTACTGGTTGTGTAATTTGCTGCCACTTCCTTAGCTTCTTTGAATTAAAATTTTGCTCATTTTAATTCACAGAGTTATGGGAATGATTAAATTATTTAACAGGCGCAAAATGAGTTAATGTTCAACCAAGGTGAATTTAATGCCTGGAATGTTTTTGCAGACGTGGAAAAAATATTACAGCAATTGCAAACATATTTTGCTTACTCTTCCGTTTCCCCTGGAGCCAGTTGGGCCATTCGGCAGTCACTTGTTATTTATGTCTGAAAAGAGTATCGCTGGAGAATTGGATCAAATTTTACTTTTGTTTTAAAAAAACCCAACTTTTGCTGCTGAAGGCATAAACCAAATCAAGTGGGCTAGAGAGAACTGTTCGCTCCCTGGCTGTGTTTGGTGAGAGCAGTGGGTTCTAGGAAGAGTGCAACTTCATATTCAGCAGAAATGCTCTATTGTGCTCGTCCCTCAAACCTGCATGAAATCAGCTATTCATGAGGAGAAATAGAATGGGGGAAACAAGTTAATTCATTTCCTTAAAATATTTTCTTTGTATTAACTTATCCTCTAACTTATAGGAGACAGTGAAAAGAAGTCTAAAATTTGCCTGAACTGTAGTGTTTGAGCGTTGCTCATACAAGAGAAAATATATCTGTAATACATTTTGTAAAGCCCATTTCCTGTAACTTGCTGCAGAGCTAGCTGCCACATCTAATTGTGTTTGCAAAGTTCCTTAATTTGCATGAAAGAAGATAACATAAATGAAAAACTCCAGAGGAAGTCTAATTCAGCTTACTAGCCCAGGCAAGCTAATTTGTTATTCATTAAATGCTAATGAACCCAGTACCAGTGTTTTATTTGTTTCACTCTAGTTGAGATTTGAAAGGTCTTGTAACACAGTTAAAGTGTACAATAAACAGATGTGTGAAATTAATGCATTGCTTTCTTCTAGTTTTTGTTTGGCGGGCATACAATTATTTCTGGACTAGAAAAACTAAGTAAATCAGAAAGAAAAAATATGTTTTCTATCTGTTTATAAAAAACAAGTTCATCAAATTAAGCTCTTCTCACGTTTATATTGTCTTTAATTTCCATAAGACCTAGACATTATATACATCGGCCTGTTTGAAAAGCCCAAAATGAGATGGAATATGAGTGAAGTGAAACCTATTGTATTTATATCTTTATTTTCTATGACTGATTTGTATAAAATGAAACAGATATAAAATGATGCCATATGGAATCAGGTTATACTTGGCAATTTACTTTTGATCAAGTTATTCATATTACCTGAATTATTTATTCATTGGTGAATTTTTTCCACTATATAGACTAACTGAATTTACTTACCTTTATATATCTTTAGTTAATTACCAATTCTTCTATATGCCTTCCTGGATATTCTATTGCAATATTTCATACACGTACAAGGTCAGAATTATGTCTCAGTAATCACTGCATATCGCCCATCAAAACCATGGGTGTTTATTCTATTTACTAGCAATGACTTTCTCATTTGTATAAACTGATTTGCAAAAATATGTAATTAAGTAAAGGACAACAAGTAGATCTCTACTTTTTGTGTAATGCATATGTTACAGAACAACAAGGAGGGGCCTGGGACGATATACTATTACTGAAAGGAACCCACAGGTCTGTTATGTCCGCCATCTATAGGAAAGATGTCTCTCAATGCCAGAGATTCGTGAAAAGGAAAGGAAATGTTTATTTAATGCTATACAGACTTAAAGTAGTGACCTAATGTCTTCATCAAAATCCTAAAATCCCTTAAAACACCCACAAACATATACGGTCCTTCCTTCCCCCTTTGCCCAGTCTGGGGTACCGTATCTTAGGAAAGGAAATAGAAGTCCTTGGCTCAGGCAGCCCCCAGTTCTTCCCAAGTAATCTGTTTTGGCTGGGAGACCTCCCTGGGTTCCCGGCCACCCTCAGCTGGTGACCGGGCTCTCTGCTAAGCCGGGTGGTTGGTTCCCGCCTCTAATGCTTCAGGGGTCCCCACTCTGGCAAAGGAATGTGGCCCTCTCTCCACCACTCCAGCTGCATGGTCCTCTCTCCCCCAGGGCCATGGTAGTCCCCACTCAGGCCAAAACTGTGTGGTTCTCTCCTCAATGGCTGTCATGTCTGGGTTTAAATCCTTGTGCCAATCTTCCTCTGCAGCCCCATTCCAACTCCTCCCACATCAGCCACACTTGTCCTCAACTCTCCATCTTTTCCAGCTTTTCTGGCTGCCATTATGGGTCTGAGAAGGTGTGGCCCCATGTTATGCAGCCAATCTTCTCTGAGCTCTCACGCAGGCGCTATAACTCGGGGGACCTGCCCTCCAGTCACATCTGGGTTGGGGGGAGTCCCTTTCCATCCCCCCTGGCCCAGAGCATGGCCACAGCTATTTAGCATATCTAAGTGACCAGCCAAAGGCTATAGGTATGTTAAATGACATGCCATGGCTTAGCTGCAAAGCTGTTGCTGTACAAAACAGCCCTGCACATTCTTGCTCCATGTGCCCCTTCCCCCAATTCACACCTGTGGGGGAAGGGGTGAAGACATCTTAAATCTCCTGGACACCTTGAGTTCTGGACCCCCATTTCAAATGCCCATTTGGAGTCCCCCCTTTTGGCTGCACCCTGTAACACATATAACAGTGATTTTCAACCTTGTTATTTTATGGCATACATGAACTAATTACTAAAGTTCTGCAGCATGCCAGAAAATATAATTTTTGCTGATCTGACAAAAAATAATGGGTATAATTTTGATTCATTCATTCTGGGGAGCTGCTGTTGTGTTGGTGTTTTCATTTTTTCATTTGACAACCTAAGGGAAAAAGAGGTCAGTACCCCTGACTAAATAGGTATTGCATGTTCTAAAACTTCTTTGTGGAACATTGGTTGAAAATCACTGGTATATCATACAGACAGAAATCTACTAATGTTTCATATGTCAGGTTATCAAGGTCACTTAGCTCTTGGGTGGAGATAGACCTGTTTTAGTTTTTACCAGGAGCACTCTGGTGGTTGGCTGAGCAATGGTGTGAGATGAGGCGCAGTTTGGTCACAGAGGATTACCTGTACAATTTCTAAGGACTTTTAAGCACTTTTAAGCTGGAAACAAATGACCCGTCTGTTGGGCCAGGCTGTTGGGCTTTTTAATGCCCATGCATTTTCTGCTGTCTAGATATGTAAAAACTTAGTCATAGGAAAGGCCAAGAGAGAAAGGTATTTCCAATTTCTCAATTTACTTTTCAGCAAATAATTCTGCAGATAATTCCACAGCTGAAAGGTGTTAACCAGTTTTGTTGTTTTTTACTAATCATATTCAAGGCTTCAACCTAAACATGCTGTAAGTGATAAATGCCATTTAATGGGAAATTAGTCCTTTTTTTTTACAAAATGCTAATTTTCAAGAGTAGAGGTGTGAAAGAACACTGAAAGAAACAACACACATGGACTTTGGAAAAACAACAGGTTTTAATACCTACTGAACCATTGACTGACTTCATGATATTTTTAATATATTCATCACTTATCAAATGGAATATCATACTTTTTATCATTATTTTATATGGAGTTAAAAGTTTCCTGTGACATCAACCTGCACATTTGTAGGGTACTTGATTCAAATGAGCTATAAATTCAGAATTTAAATTATTACTCTCTGATTGACTGATTTATTTATCCATAGACTTGTTTAGCATCTGCTATAAAAAATGAGGTCAGAGCTCTATTTATTATAGTTGTAATTGTTTTTGATTACCCGAAACAGAGCCTGTTGAATAATATCATTCAATAATATTTGTTAAAAAATGTTTTGCTTACTAGCTAACCCCTTAGATCTTATATTGTTGATTTTGTGCAAATTCAAAAGAGACTGGAATTATAAACTATTGCATTTCTAAAGTTTTCCCATAGTATTATTTATGTATTAGGATATAAGCAACATAAAGAATATTTTTAAATTGTAATTTTAAAAATGCTGTTTCTTCCCATATCAACATCAATTTTTTTAAAATATATTAACTTTTTTAGAGAGGGGAAAGGAGGGAGAAAGAGAGAGACAGAGAGAAAAAACCATCAATGTGATGAACATCAGTTGGTTGCCTTTTCCTCACCCCCCTTCACCCCTGACTAGGGACCAACATGTAACCAGGCATGTGTACTGACTGGTAATTGAACTGGCAGCATTTTGCTTTGTGGAACAATGCCCAACCACTGAAAAATACTGTCAGGGTATCCATTTATTTTTCTTAAAGATCTTAATAACAAAATAAGTTTGGGCATGTAATTATAACATGAGACAATTTTGAAAGTGATTAGTAATTGGTTGGCCTTTGAAAATGTTTTCTAAGGCTATAGATTTACTTCCACTGGGGAAAAAAAAAAAAAACTACTCATCCTAATGCACTTTGATTTGCTGTTATTTCACAGGAAAGTGTATTGGAGGATGAATTCTATATTTCATAACTTTTTAGTTACTTAGTTTTTATTTAGGTGAATTCCTCCTAATATAAAATTAACAATTTAAAAGTGCAAATTCCATGGCAATTACTATATTCAAATATTGTACATCATTACTTCTATCTAGTTCATTGTCAACAATTTTTAAAACAACTATATGAGGTATAATATACACATCATAAAAATTCCTGCATTTAAAATGCATGATTCAGTTCATCGCAGCACAATTTACAATAGCCAAGTGCTGGAAGCAACCTAGGTGCCCATCAGTAAATGAATGGATCAAAAAACTATGGTACATTTACACAATGGAATTCTATGCAGCAGAAAGAAAGAAGGAGCTCCTACCCTTTGCAACAGCATGGATGGAGCTGGAAAGCATTATGCTAAGTGAAATAAGGCAGGTGGTGAAAGACAAATACCATATATCTCACCTTTAACAGGAACTAAACAACAAAATAAACAAACAAGCAAATATAACCAAAGACACTGAAACAGAGAACAGAGTGACAGTGTCCAGAGGGGAGGGGAGGGAATTTCAGGGGAAAAGGGGAAGGGTTTGCAGGAACAAGTATAAAGGACATGTGGATAAACACTAAGGGGGGTAGAAATGGGAGTAGGTGGGGAGGGCTGGCTAGGTGCTAGGATGGGAGTAAAAGGCAGAAAATATATTTGAACAATTAAAATAAAATTTTAAAAAGTAAAAAAATATATTAAATACACATTCAAAGAAGTTCATCTACAGAGGTGTACAACCAGGACCACAGTTTAGTTTCTGAGCACTTCCATCACCCTAGGCAGGTTCTTTGTGTTCATGAAGATTTTACTCCCAGGCTCATTTTTAGCTCCAGGCAACAACTAATGAGCTTCTTTTGTCTCCTTAGAGCTGCCCTTTCTGAACATCTTAAATACATGGACTTGTACAATATGATATCTTTTGTTTTTTGGTTTCTTTCACTTCACATGATATTTTTTTTATTTCATCCATGTCCTATCATGTTTCAGCATTTTACTCCTTTTCTGTGAGTGATATTTCATTTTTTGGATAAACCACATTTTGTGTATCCATTCAGTCATGGACATTTGTGTTCTTTCTACATTTTGCCTATTATGGAGAATTCTGCTATGAACATTCATGTGCAAGTTTATGTGTGGACATGGGATTTTATTTCCCTTGGATACGATCTTAAAACTAGAATTACTGGGTTGTATAAAAATATGTTAACTTTATATGAAATCACTATATTGTTTTCTTCATAACTTAGTTTTTGATTTGTCCAAATGTGGGATAAATGCAACTATATCTTGACTTCCTTAAATTGTACAGCCGAGGTTCAGTTTCTTTTGGCCTCTGCATCTATTCCCTCATGTCTAAAATGGGGACACAAATGGGACTTATATTATGGAACAGTTGCAAGAATTAAAGGTGCAATAGTGAAACACTTAGAATGGTGCTGAATATGTTTGAGTGCCAGGTAGGTGTCAGCTGTTGTTATGGAGTGTGTTCAGATGATTTGGATTCCAAGTCAAATTGGGTTCTATTTTTAAATTGTTTTTTTATGTATTGATTTGAAACAGAGACATCAGTTTGTTGTTCCACTTATTTATGCATTCATTGATTGATTCTTGTATGTGCCCTGATGAGGGATCAAACCTGAAACCTTGGTGTACTGGGATGATAGTCTAACCAACTGAGTTACTTTGCTAGGGCCTCATATTTCAAAACATAAAGATGTCAATGAACAATCTGCAACTCAGAAAAAACACCCACACTAACATCTATGCTTCTTGATCCCTTTGACATCATGGTTAAAAGTCTAAATTGCTTCTTGGCATTCTCAAGAAAACACTGCTAGGAAAGCAAAATAGCGAAATAAAAGAATAGGTTCTACTATGAATGTATTCTGGACTCTGTGGCCTATTGACATATCTGTGGCAAGTTTAATTCTCCAGTGATGGAGAAATTTGTGATAGATACTGATTTCATTGGGTTATTAGACAGCTCAACATTTCCTTTGTGTATCGAAGTAGGGTGAATGCTTTCTTTTCTCAGTAATGCTTTATGGAGGGGCTGACAGGCCATTCGTGGTTTGCTCATGGTGCTGCATTGACACAACTGCCACAGGTCACAGGTCACAATGTCAGAGGCTTTTATGAGGTTGAGATTGCAATATAACTTGATTGAGACATTACAAGACCTTGAAACTGAGCACTCTGTGACTCTTTCCTGTGTCAGTTGACAGTTGCTTCTCTATCCATCCTTGTAATAAAGAAAGTTTCTCTCAGCTAACTCTGTCTTACCTCCCAGTCCAAAATCTGGAAACTAACAAAAAGCTCCAGGTTTTTTTGTTTCGTTTATTTTTCTATTTTCTTTTAAATTTAATATAAAAAGGGAAGAACTTGTTCCTGTTTACTCTATGCAAACTTGTGGCCTATCACTGACTTTTTGGAAGAAAGAGCTTAGACAGTTCTCTAGATATCTTCTGGCCATAGGGCACAGGAAAGGAGCAACACGAGTGGCTGTACTCAGGCTAACAGATTGGAGGCAGAAGAATGCACAATGCATTGTCTAAATAGCCTGAAGTCACAAGAGTTTGCTACTTCATTTGTGAATGCAGAAGTACTACAATATGATGCAAATCATCAAGCCTCATGAATTACATCATGGTTGCGGCCATCCAGGACAAATTCTGGAAGCTGAGGCCTCACACAATGACCTATTGCTCATTTGGAAGCTTTTTCCCTAGTTTAGTCTGTAATTATCTCAGAATAATTGCTTTATCCTTTAATCAGCCTTCAACCTCTCATCTCTATTCCACAAATGCCTCCTCTAAAACCATGTGGTGTCAGAACTTTATAATTGCATGTCTTTATGTGTTATTTACCTTACTGACAAAAATATTTATATGTGTGTATTTTTATTAATTATATACATATTTACTGTATTACTATATCATATATCAGTCCAATAATACAAAGTATTAACTGAATAAGTGTAGTCTTTCTTTTTTATTTAATGTAATATATTTTGTCTCCTAATAATAAATAGAGTAGTTTCTCCTTATCTGTGGTACTTCTTTCTGTGATTTAAATTAACTGCAGTCAACCACAGTCCAAAATGTTAAATGGAATATTACAGAAATAAACAATTCATAAGTTTTAAATTGTGTGCTGTTCTGAGTAGCATGCTGAAATCTCTCCCTGTTTTTCTTTGTCCAGCTTGGAATGTGAATCATTACTTCGTACATACAATACAATAAAATATTTTGAGAGAGTGAGAAACTGCATTCATATAACTTATATTATAGTATAGTGTTTCAAAAGTCCTATTTAAAAATATTTTTATTGTATTTTTCCATTACCATTTATCCCCCATATACACCCCCTCCCCCTAATCACCACACTGTTTTCCTAGTACATGAGTCCTTTTTCTTTTTTGCTTGATCCCTCTAACCCATAACCTCCCCCTCCTGGCCAACCCCTTCCAGAGGTGTCAGCCTGCTCTTTGAGTCTGTTTCTATGTTGCTTGTTTTTCAGTTTGTTCATTGGATTCCACATATGAATGAAATCATATGACATTCCTGTTTCCTTGACTGGCTTATTTTACTTAGCAGAGTCTTCTCCATGTCCATTCATGCTGTCACAAAGGGTTAAATTTTCTTCTTTTTTTACAGATAAGTAGTATTCCATTGTGTAACTATTTGTTTTATCCACTCTCTACTAATGGACACTTGGGCTGCTTTCATATCTTGGCAATTGTAAATAGTACTGCAATGGGCATAGGAATGCTTATGTTCTTTCTAATCAGTGTACTGGATTTCTGCAGCCCATCAAATTGTGCATTTCTTGACATAAATAGGAAAGGGCAATTGGTTAGTTTATATTTCATTATTAATTTTGTTGCTAATCTCTTATCATGCTTAATTTATAAATTAAACTTTAATATAGGTATGTGTGTAGGAATAAACACAGTATATACAAAAATTTGGGACTATCTGAAATTTCAGGTGTCCACTGAGGGATCTTGGAACAAGTCTCTTCAGATGAAGGGGGGCTACTGTAGCAAGATTCTAGCATATCCTTAGCTTGTCAGATATAATGAGCACTGAATATAAATTTTCATTTGCTGCATTGGCAAGAGAATTTCCAAACACGTATATATTAACAGTCCATGAAAAATATAATTTGGTGAGAATCCTTCAGTAATCATTTTATTAAAACTTACATAAATCATCTTTTATTATTAAAATAAAGGGGGTTTCACTTGTACTTATACAGCAGGAAAATATCTATATGGAGTCACCAAAATTTGTGTGTATGTCAAAAAAATCAGTGGACAACTAAACAACCATTAAAATAACTATGCAGATTATGACACAATATGAAAAATTTTTAAAGAAAGGCTAAGTAACAAAAGGATATATAATTGTATCTGCTCTATTATTACATATCTATTAAAGATGCATACAAAAATAAAAGGTGTCACATTGAACAATGAAACATTAAACTTAATATTTAGGACAATTATTTTAAACAATTATTTTGATAAAACATATTAATGTTATAAATTGTATAAGTATAATTTTTAATAACATTTAGACTAGACAATTGTATAGTTCAGCTTTCTTGGGAGGATTTCTCTAAAACTTGGACAATAATAAATGTTATTAGAACTATATAAACACGAATCCCCTTCAGAACAATAAATATAAAAGAAATAAATATATAAGCAGATCACTCACATAAAATTATCTGTCCTAAGGGAAGCAGAGAAATTTGTGAAATGGGAAATTAGATTTATGCAAATAATTTATCTTGACAGATTCATTTCATTTGTAATTATTTTTTTCCATGACTGTGAGCAACCTGTGTTTGTCTTTCTTTTTTATTCCAAGTATCTTGGCCAGTACAGAAAGAAGACACAAAGGAATTATGGGGCAAGAGATCACTATGCATTTACATTATTATTTGTGTAGGTGTAATGTACTTAGGGAAGGGAAAGGAACACAGCAAAGTCATGACATCAAATGAATGGGAGAAAACTGTTCTTACCTTTGTGCAATTATACTTAGTGATAATAGATCAAATTCAATATATCATTGTTTACATATAAACACAGCTTCACTCTTTAAAGTACCAGCGTCAAGTTAACAGCATAACATGACCCAAAGCTCATGTAACTTTTTCTTATTGAGAAATCTTAATGATCATACAAGACATATCAGAATTTCTTTTTTCATTGCTAGTTGTGTGGCAGTTAAAATTCTCATTCTGGCAGAGCCCAGGTAGGAGGAAAATGAAGTCTGGTTTTGCTTTGGCATACCAGCCTTGTGTGAGTACAACTAAACATGAGTGGCATTTAATATCACCAGTGCATCACAAAGTATAATTTTGCCTTATGATACATAATCATGTGGCTCCTATAAAGAAAGAAGACATTTTTTCCCTTAAAATTTTCTTACATTGCTGTTACCTGTTGACAGTTTAGAAATAAATAAGAGTGAACTTAAAATGAACAAAATTTGCCAGCAAGCCCAGAGTATAAAACCGGTTGGAAATCATTTCTGAACAGTGTAATTTTTACTACCTTTTTAGGTTCAGACACCATCTGACATTCCTCCTAAGTAAATGATCAAGAAATGAAAGCAGAGTGCACTTCTTGGTAAGTGATCTTTTTGTGTAGTAGTGTGATACTATTTATATGTCAAAGAACAATTGTTCTGCATTTAAACAGAGAGGAAAAGATAAGGAAATTAAGATATTTTGATTAAATAGAACATAAATTGGTTATGACTTTCATTTCTGAAATATGTATTAATGATAGGATGTAGACAAATGTTTCATAACTTTATCTGGGTTTGCCTTGTTTTATTGTGTTTTTTGTTTCTACAGCTCTTTAATATGACAAAATGTTGTCCTAGAGTTCCTTCAAGGCCCTAGAGTAGTCAGAGCTCTTTCAATGCCTTGAAGCCCCTAAGAAGCAATTGTGGTCTTTTTGCAACAACTACAACTTGGAGCCTAAGAAGGCTTCTAGGCATTTCATTGTTTTGTCTCAGATTATGCTTGCTGAGATTTTCACAAAGCGCAGTGGCATTCTTTCTATGGGCTGTTCCTTCTGTATAGCTGTTGGTGATTTCTGGTTTCTGTGACTCATGAGATCCTCTGTCATTCACACTAAACATCTGATGGTACTGCATTGGGCCTTGATGCTGTAGTGATATGTTAGCTACTCCTCACATATTCTAGACCATATCTTTGTTATTTGCTTTACCTTTTTAAAAGTATTTTAAATAAATTCAGTTGAATTCATGTTGCTCATGAAGTTTGCTATAGATATAATTTTATCTCTTGCCTGTAATTGTTTTTAAGATCTCCTTATTTTAATGTTATGAAATTTCACAAAGGTACATTTGGCGTGTGAATGTTTATTTGTTTTATCCTACTTGAAATCTTTTATACTTCTTGCATTGAAAAATCTATTCATTCTGGTAAATTTTACCTTTATCTGAAATTTGTCTTTCATTATAATAATTTTTGTCAGGAAATTCTACTGGGGAATGTATATATATTATATATATATATATTTCTAACCTCTGTTTCTCTTATGTCTTTTCCTATGTTTCACCTATTTTTACTATTAATTTTATTCTGGAAAGTTATTGAGATGTTTTCTAATTCAGTAATTGTTTTTATATCTCCACTGAACACATTTTTGTCCTTTTTATTTATATTCTTTAAGTTTTATATCTATGTTCACTTCAGATAGTTTTTCTAATTTTAATTGATTATGAGCCTTTATTTTATGTACTCTTATTTAATGTTAATTGTTTTATTTCTAGCAAATATTCAATAATTATATAAGAATAATTCTTGGGAGGAAAAATTATGCTGCTGTTTCTGTTGTCTCTTGCTCATATGGTCTTGTTATCATCCATGTTTGTAACTTGGCCTGTGAGTGTCTCTTCAGTGGGACTTTATCTGGGAGAAGACTGTGATATTTGCAATTGAAAGCTGGAGTGTGCCTCCACAGTGAGTTTGATTCACTTTCACCAGACATGTTGAGTCAAAAAGCCCAAGACCAATTTTTTATATTAATTTTATTGCTTGCATATGCCTCACAGCATGTCTAGGATGATTTGAGAAGCCTTTATTTTATTATTTTATTTTATTTTACTTTATTTTATATTTTATTTTATTTTATTTATTTATTTTATTTATTATTATATATTTTTTGCTTGCTTTTGGTTTTCCTCCCACAGCTTACGCACATACAGAAAAGCTTGTAATGGTTTCTATGTTCCTCTGTCCACCTACTATTCCAGCTTTACAGATAGTTGAGGATCGTAGTTTACCTTCAGTATCTTATTTTCAACCTTCTACATGGGTACAAGGTCAACCCCTGGATCCATGTGGATGTACCATCTCCTAGTAGGTACTTCTGTCTCCTGAGACATCGTGGAGGGACAGTGTCAGCTTGTCTGCTTGCCCTACTAGATTTCAGTTTCCACCTTGTTTCGGGAAATTAAAAGATGGAATTTTGTTGGCAGTGGTGGTTTGTTTGTTATTGTTTTTAAGGCTAGATCAGACGTGAATTTGAAAATAGATATGTTAGGTTTAGATTTCCAGAATTATATGGCAGGAGAATATTTAGATTTCTTTAATTTACTATCTTATAATAACCACAACATATTCTATATTATCTGTCCTCTTTAATCAGTTTAAACAGCTTTCTACTCAATTCAAGTAAGAGACATTTAATAGCTTAAATTCACAGAAGGAATGATACAAAAAAGATTACATTAAATCATCATTTAAAAACTCTATGTACAGATTTTGAAATATATTTTATTTTTTATTCCTTCAAAATTAATACCTAGTTCAGTCCTTGGCTCTGGCTGTACTAACCATTTATTATTTTGAAGACCATCTGTACATCTGTACTTGTTTTATTTATGGGCCTTATTTTATACTTTTCCAGCTTTATTGAGGTATGATTGAGAAAAGTTGTGTATATATATGTTCTAAAACTTGACTTTTTTTGAGGTCCAAAACATGATGATTTAATTACACATATACATTGAGAAATGAATATTATAGTCTATGTAATTAACACATCCATTCACTTCAACAAAATTACTAAGACAGTAGGCATTTCTTGAAAAAGGAAGAAAGGACATCATACCCCATGACCCTAAATAGATAAAAATAGTTTATTGTGTGGCTGTTACAGTTGTACATGTCATAATAACAATACCTAGGATTACTTAACTGTAATTATTCATTTCTTCTTCATTCATATTTTGTAAACACCTAAGTGTAATGTGTAGTAACTTTTTAAATTTATATGCCCAAGCTGCTGCTGCTGCATTTCCAGGAAGAAGCTTCCATGAAGAGCTGCCTATTAGCTGAGGACCATACAGCGATCTCCTATCCTCTAAGCCATTTCCCTCAGATATGAACTTAGGCCCCTGAACACATACTTCTGCATGTTTCAGAAAATATTAGGAACATACAGAAAGGCCCACTCATACGAAATCAGAATCACTATAGGAATAGAGAAGTGTTGTCTTACTATTAACCCTATATTCAATTTAGTGGAGAGGATAATTGAGAGAATATGAATTTTAACATTACTTCCTATTTATAAAATATTTTTTTATTTTCAAAGGGAGATATTTTGATTTTTTCTTTTTCAAAAATTAAAAAAAATAATTGTTGTCAAGTACAGTTGTCTTCATTTTACCCCAACCGTTCCTCCCCATCCCAGCAAGGTGGGATCAAGGGTAGTGAGTAGGGATGGCTGGAGTGATTTTTTCTTAAATGTAAAGTTTACCTAACTGAATTAAATCAAGTGATATGTTTACAGATAGTGCTTTATCTGTTTTCAAATCTTTAATAAAGATAAAATTAGAAAAATATTCTCCATACCTTGAATAGTTGCTCATAACTTTTGATGTGATTGAAACATATTTTTTTCTTTAAGAAACTTCGAAAAACTACTTAAGAAATATTAAAAATGCAATGGAGCACATTAACTCACATCATTCATGCTATAATTTGAGGGATTCATAATGGTTCATTACCTGTGCTTTGACAATGCTACTCTGAGTGGGGGAAAAATCAAAAGTGTTACTACAATGCTTGATACTGTATTCAGTTTGAAATGTATAGTTATAATAGTAATAAAAACTTTTAAAAGCTCTTTTTTCCTTTGACTGTGAAATTTAATTATATATGCATTCTACATAAAAATCTTTCAGGGAAAGTTTTTAGGCAGTTGGCACTTTTAGTTCAGTACACTCCATTTGCAATACCAATTGTCTTTTGTTGAAATTACATTAGTAATTGAAAGCTACAGATATTCAGTTTCAGTTGCTTAAGGAAAAAAAAATACTCATGATTTTAGAGCCTACACCCACCACGTATTGAGCAAAAATATTGTCATTTCTAGCTATATTTGTCTATTTTATCAGCACTCATCTAAATAATAACTCAATTAGATTATTCAGCAATATGCTCTTGAGATATATAGCTTTATAGAAAATGAACATTTTTAGATTCTAGTATTAAGAAAATAATTTTAGTGATATTCCAACACAAGTTAAACTCTATTTTCTAAGTACAAATAACAATAAAAATAATTTATACATGTAAAAATAATGTATTATTATTTAACTTATAATCGAATAAAATTATGTTCAAACCCATGACTGTGTGTCAGTCATTCTGGTAGATACTTGGTACATTATATTACATTGAGTACTAATTTGTGTTTCCTTAGTTACTATGAAGTTGAATACCTTTTAATATATTTATCAGTCATTTGCATATGTTCTTTTGTGGCATCTCTATTGATCATTTTATCCTGTTTTCTATGCAATTTTCTGTGTTTAAAAAATAGATGCGATATATTTTCTAGGGACAAATTATTTATGCCTTATATGATCTATAAATATTTTTCAAAGTTTGTAGCTTACCCCTTCACTATCAGTGTTATTTTTTAATGATCAGAAATTTCATTTTCCATTATCATTAATTCTGCTTGTTTTTTATTTGAAAAACAGTTTTTGCCTACCTCAGGTTTAGGAAGGTGTTTTTCCCTTTACTGCCATCTGAAAGTGTTATTACTGTGTGGTAATGCTCTGTCCTGTATGGTTTTATCAGGCTCTGTAGAAGGCAATAAAGAAACTGAGGAATTATCTAATGGGTAATTCCTTCTGTCTGGAGGTACCTGGGTTCAATTCCAGCTCCTTTCTACCTGTCACAGTCTTCCTATGCTTGTTGTGGCCGAGGAGTTTCAGTTGTCCAACAGATAACTGGAGGGAATAATCTATGTTGGTGGAATCAGAAATCTTTCAGTAATTTTGAAAATTCTTTTCTTTTCCACTGTTTTAGTTGTACCCATGTCACTGAAATTTTGAGAGTTATAACTTGAACTGTTTTATAATGATAGTGCTCTGCCAATATTCTTTTTTAAATCACTTACCTTAAGATGTGCATATCTTCTTACATTGAACTTGGTTGTTAAGTGGTAGAATCAACGTACTTCTGCTTTCTTAATTCTCTGTGGTAGTATATATGTTATCATTTTGAAATTAATTTGCTGTAATAAATATAGTATATTATACTTTAGCATTCACATTCTATAAGCAGTAAAAAAGAGCAATTGTCATTCTGTATAAAGAAGTATAATTCAGTGAGCATCTACATTGTGCTATGAAAATTTATAAAATAATTATAGATATTTTAATATGGACACTACCAAATTTTTACCTAGTCTTGTGAAATATATCCTATAAATCTCAACAACTATGGGAGACACCTCAGGGACAGAACTTTATTAACTAACAAGCTGAATTGCTGAACGCAAAATCTAAGAAGCAGATGTTTCAGTACTTACCAAAAATCTGACTATTTAATTGCCATACGGCTAAAAAAAAGCTTCTGAAACCTTGATTATTATTTCTCTCTAGGAAATGTGACCACTTAGAACAGAGAATGAATTACAAATATAATGTCACCTTAGTCAATAATAATCAGATTACTTTCATTAAAATACAAAAAAATTATGATGTGGTAACTATCATACAAGATTTAATTTACAAGTGACACTTTATACTGATAAAATTCCTCCATGTTAATACTCAGTGCTAGAAAATTTCATGTTACTGCATGCCATCTGTTTTCAGAACTATGTATTATAATTGACTGATGAGAATTTTAAAACAGCAAATCCAGCTGTTTTACATTTGTCCTCTTTGACCAAAAGTTAAATTATGACATTATACATTTACATAATTACATTCATTTCCATTATAGTTTGACCTTGTGGATAGTAAAGTCTTTAGCAATCAGATGACACTTGAGCTTCTGTTTATAGAAATTTTGTATTAATATTAGAATATCACAACACAAACAAAACAGTGGCACATATTTAAATCTAGAAGCAGACCAATTTTAGATCAGTCAACACTGCTGGACACATTAATGGCATATAATTTGTATAACAAAGGGAAGTTTTACCTGCCATAGTGGTAATATGTGCAGACAACCAGCCATGTCTATGCAGTATATCTTAAGTCTGGTTGTATCTGTGTTTGTGTTTAGCAAATATGTACAATAATACATGGGAAGTGATTCCCACTGTAATGAGTTTGTATAGTACATGATACTTTCTTTGAAGAATTTTCCATCAGATATAGGAGATAGAAGATTTAATTCATGTGATTTGCTTACTTATCTGTTTACTTATAGTAGTATCATATATGTATCATGGAGATCTCCCAAGATGTGATATAATTCACTAATTTGAAATTTCTGCTAGTGGTTTTATTGGTTACTTAGATAATAAAACTAGGACGAACTAAGGATAGTTTTACAGAACTATTTTCTACCATAGTATACATGTTACTTATGGAAAATAAATAAATAAATACTACATACATACATGCATAATAACAAGTTCATATCCAACACAATATAAAATGCACTAAAGAACAAGGAGTTGTAATTTTTCAGAATAACTAAGGCACAAGCAGTAAATGGGAAGTGGCCAGGGATAAAGTAGAGATTGGCATGGAACAAATGGAAACTCTCATGAAGGTGTATAAATCTGGATTTTAGTCAAAGAGTGACATATTGCCTTTAGACTATTGTACACAGAGAGTAACATGAAGTGCAATACACTTAGATATATTGCTGATTTAAAGATAAAGTTTACTGTAGGTACAAGTGGAGCAATAAACGCTGGAGATAATATCAATGAGTCATGTGGCAAGCTTCGTCTCCACAACTACTTAGCATCAATAAAGCAGAACAAAGTTCTTCAAGGTAGGACAGTCAGTGCTCTAGTCCTCTTCATATCAGCAAGGTCCAGTGGATAACTGAAGTTCCACAACCAACCAGCATCAATGAAGTACAAAGATTTGGGAGAGAAGGTCTAGCTGGCACTCGATTTCTCTCATACTCTCTCCTGGTGTCAGCTGACTCCCAAAGAGACAAGCACTTCTGCCACCAACCTACAGGCAGTAAATAATTGTGAATGAGTCTTCCTCTTTCACCTTCACTATTGATATTGCACCTCCACTAAGAGGCAATGAAATGGTATGAGCCAGTGCCTTTCTTACTGGGCATGTGCCATCTCGATTCAAGCGCAGCTGAACTTCCATCTTATCCATCAGTGGAAAAGTGGTGTGGGTCAGTGCCCCACTTTTGATGTGGTGGAGTTAGTGGGACCTATGGGGAAGCTGAATACACACCGAACCCTTGTGCTACATCTCACCAGGGGGATCTTGCTTAAAAAATATTAAATAAGAATCAGTGTAGTAATATAACATATAAAATATTTAGTGTATAATAGAAAATTACTCATCATACCAAGAACCAGGAAAATGATAGCATGAGAATAGACTTTGTCAGAAATCCAGAAAAAAATAAGTTCACCCCTGAATCAAAAAGCGGGGGAGACTTTAAAAAGGTAGGAAAAATCATGGCATTTTTACTTACCCTTGCTCTATCTGCCTTCACTGCATTGTGGTGGCTTGAAGATGACACCCTTGTTCTAATGTAAGATCTTGGTCCCTGATCCAAAAGGACCAAGGAAGAATTTTCCTGAAAAATTATGTTGTCCTCACGTCTCTGGGGGGTGCCTGAAGGATGACTCAAGGCACTTGTCTTTTGTTTTTCCTACACCAGAGCTCACTCACAGTGGAAAATTGGTGAGTGTCCCTTAAAAACAGATTGAGTATATAAACAACACAAAAATCTGCAGTTTTGAGAGGCAAAGTATTATAGTCGAAGTCAACAACAGAGAAGCTAATGTCTGGGAAACAAATCTTGGAAACAATTTTTTTGGAAAATGGAAATTTAAAAGTGTCTGTCTACAGTGGGAAATTTAGAAAGTTATGTGCATTCCTTGAGCAGGGCACACATTCAGGAAAAAATCTGAGAGGATCCTCAGATTTTACCTCTGGTACATTTCCATCAGGAAGTGAAAGATAAGATATAGTTGTAAACAGTTTTGCCAAACATCAAAAGAGCAGTGTAAGACATAGCCAGTCTGCAAAAATATTCCTCTCTCGCTCTCTATCCTATCATTCAAGAAAATAACTGTCAAAGTACTAACTGAACAGAAGCTGAAGGAAGAGAATTTAAGAGATGATACATGACAAAAAATACAGATTGTAGAAGAACAATTTTGACAAGTCACTAAACAAACAGCTAGAGAAACGAAGAAAAACTCTGAGAAAAAGGAATAATGTGATTTTCAGAGTTCTACATCATAACTTTTAAGATGTTTAGTTTTGAAACAAAATATTTCTAAGTATGTTAAAACAAAAAATGAATGTATGATCCATTTACAGAGGAAATTAACAAAAAAAGAAAACTAACTCCTGAGCAATCATAGACTTTGCATGTACTAAATGAAAACCTTTAAATTGACAGTTTTAAATATGTTTAAAAAGCTAAAGAAAATCATGGACAAGAAGTAAAGGAAATCAGGAGAATAATCCATATACAAAATAAGAATGTCAATAAAGATATAGAAATTAAAAAAAGGAACAAATCCAGGAGCTTAAAACCATAATAACTGAAATGAAAAACTCAAATCAGGTTAAGCAGGCAGAAGATATAATCAATGAGTTTAAAGGCAGGTCAGTTGAAATTATTTTGTGAGATGCAGAAATCATAAAGAACCAGGGAAATTAAACAGAATCTTAGAGACCTGTAGATTATCATAGGAATCCCAGATGTAAAGGAATGATAGGATGGGACAGAAAGAATAAAGATATAGTGGCTGAAACATTCCAAATTTTATAGAAGACATTAAACTATATAATCAAGGAACTTGGCAAATCAGAGAGAAAAGGAGTACAAAGAAATCTATGCAAAGACACACTGCAATCAAATTTTTTATCTTGAACAATAAAGACAAGTATTTGAAAACAGCATGACAGGAGTGACTCCGCATCGCAGGACATTTTCAGTAAGATTATTAACAGATTTATCATTACAGAATTACAGAGCATGACACCCAGAAGTGAGTGAACTATATTTCTTGAGTGGTAAAAATAGTCACAGAATCTGTATTTGACCAAAGTATCATTCAGTAATAAAGAAGAGACTAAGACATTCCCAGATAAACAAAAACCAAGAGATTTCAGCACTATTAGACCTGTTCTACAGAAAGCGCTAAAGGGTGTTTTTCAGACTGAACTAAAAGGACATTAGACAGTAACTCAAAGCCATGCGAAAAGGTAAAAAAAACCTGAGTAAAAGTAATGATGTAGGTAAACATAAAAGCTAGTGTTATTCTGCTTTTTAGTTTGTAATTTCCCTTTTTATTTCCCCTATTATTTAAAGGAAAATACACAAAATAATAATTATAAACCTGTGTTAATGGGCTCACAAGGTATAAAGATGTAATTTGTGACTATAACAACATAAAAGGTGGATGAGTTATATAGCAGGAAGTTTTGTATGCTATCAAAAGTATGTAGGTATCAATCACAATTAGATTGTAATAACTTTATGATGTTAAGTATACTCTCCATGTTTTCTACTAAGAAAATATCTTTAAAAAAAGATATAACAACAATGAAAATAGTACAGCACAAAATCCTTAAGAAAAAAACATTAATGGGAGAGAAAAGGGACAAAAAATCTGAAAGACATGTAAAAGACATGTAGCAAAATGACTAAAAGTAGGTTCTTTATTCACAATAATTATTTTAAATGTAAATAGATTAAATTCTTCAATCAAAGGAAAGAGATTGAAAGAATGGATTAAAAATTATCTACTACTTACTGCCTATAACTGACTTTATATCTAAAAACAGATTACAAGTAAAAAGATAGAAAACACAATCCATGCAAATATTTAGTAACACAAAGGCAACAGGGGTGACTATACTAATAGCAGATAAAATGGGACATAAGTAAAAAATTGTTACAAGAGACCGAACCAATTATATATTGATGAAAGGGTCAACTCATCAAGAAGATATAATAATTATAGCCCTGGCTGATGTGGCTCAGTGGATTCAGCACTGGCTTGTGTACCAAAGGGTCACCAGTTGGATTCCTAGTCGGAGCATATGCCTGGGATGCAGGTCAGGTCTCCTGTAGGGGGCACATGAGAGGCAACCAAACATTGATGTTTCTCTCCATCTCTTTCTTCCTCCCTTCCCCCCTCCCTCAAAATAAGTAAATAAAATCTTTTTTAAAAAAGAAGACCTAATAATTATAAACACATATGCACCAAACAACAAAGGCCCAAAATATACAGTGGGAAAAGTATAGGTTTACTGTTGTTCTAATGGAAAATAACATAATAATTAATAAATAATACTACAAGGATAAACTCTGTTTTGTGTACTCACAGCTGTGAAACTAGTTTTACCCTACCTTGTATATAAAGCAAACATCAACAGAATTAAAAGGATAAACAGACAGTTCTACAACAATAGTTGGAATTTTCAATATCCCCATTTCATTAATGGATAGAACATCTAGACAGAAGGTCTAAAAGTAAATATGGCACTTGAACAACTATACAAATTTACTAAATGTGATAGATCACTTCACCCAACAAAAGCAGAACACACATTGTTTTTAAGTGCACATGGAACATTCTCCAGGATATACTACTTTAGGCCATAAAACAAGTATCAATAATTTTAGAAAAATTAAAGTCATACAAAGTACTTGATTATAATGAAGTACTCAAAGTTCTATGATTACAATGAAGTGATTTCAATAAACATTTCTCCAAAAACAGAAAAAGAAATATAAATGACTGATAAACATTTGAAAAGATGGTTAGTATCATAACTCACTATGGAAATGCCAACCAAAAGTACAAGAGTCTGTGTTATACCCACCATAATGGTTACAATAAATATACAGAATAATAAGTTTTTAAGCAGGATGTGAAAAATTTGAAGCCTCATACATTGCTGGTGGGGATTTGAAATGGTGCAGCTGCTTTCAAAAATAATTTTTTAGTCCCTTAAAATACTAAACATAGAGTTACTACATGACCCAGCAATATTATTTCTACATGTATTCCCAGGAGAAATAACAACCTATGTTGACACAGAAGGTTTTAGATTAGTCACAGCAGAATTACTAACAAAATAGAAAAGCAGAAACAATCCAAATTTATCAACTGTTGAATGGATAAATAATATGATGCCCCCATACAATGGAACAGCATTTGACCATAAACAGAATGAGGTAGTGTCATGCCACAACAAGGTTGAGCCTTGAAAATATTATGCTAAATAAAAGAAACCAATCATAAAAATCTGCATATTGTATGATGGCATTCACAGAAAATGTCCAGAATAAGCAATAGAAGTGGGAAGTAAATCATTAGTTGTCTAGGTATGGACTATGGGGAGGAAGGGAATGGAGAATGGTCTCCAGTTAGTGTGGTGTTTCCTTGGAGATGATGAAAATGTTCTAAAAATAGATTGAGATGTGTGCACACCTCTGTGAATCTACTTAAAACCTTAAATTTTACACTTTAAGTTGATGGATTTTATGGCATGTGAATTATATCTCAATATAGCTATTAAAAAGTGATACAACATTCAGAACAGAATCATGGACATGAAATTGACTATCAGTGAAGTGTTTTGGGGGGTATATAAATGGAATTTTATCTTATCACTGTTGATTAGATGAAAGGGTCTGCCAAAAGTGTTGCTAGAAGTATTTTTGTGCTCTGCTGCTTGATGTCCGTAATTTCCGGTGACAGCTTACTTTCACATTCTGGGTGTTGTTCATATATTCAACATGATTGGACTAACCTCATCAATGCTGTCTGTCTGTTGGATTATCACTTGTTGGTGGTAAATAGGTATGCTTGGCCAGGTCATTTTTCACAGAGCCAATTAACATATCTTCTTCCACACTCTATACATGGCTTTATCTCAGAAATACTCTTTTCTCTATTCCATCTACAAATGGATGAAATGCGCCTAGCTGAATCTTGAAATAGGAAAATATAAAAATGTATAAAATTATTTGCTAAAATAAATGTCATTTTCTCAGTGTCTACATTTGATTACAGTCCTTGAAAAATTAGAACCTGACAAAATTATTTTGTATCAATTTATATATCTAACATTCAGCTTTTTATCAACATAAAGGTTGTTAAAATATTAGTATTAATGAATAATAAAAGCATAGGTAACTATAGACATACTTATTCTTTTTAATTTCAATATAACATTTAAATATTTTTGTTATAAAAGAATATTTATATTTTTGGCATCAAATATGTGGTTCAAGAGTACTCTATAAATAAAATAAAACAGGAGATTCTCTAAAAGAACAAAACAGATTTTTCATTTGACAACTACACTTATAAAATAATTAATCAACCTTTTTCTCATAAAGGCTTAGCCATGAGATGGCAGTATCATATTACTACTTTCAGAATCATTTTTTTTGTGTTAGTATGAACTAATAAAACTGCATTTAAAATCTTACATGTAATTACCATATTTTGCTCATTTACTTTTGGAATATATTACAATTCTTGATTTTGAGTTTACTGCACCAAAATTTCCCTCTCTTCCTCTCTTTCTCCCCCTCCTCTTTCTTTTTACTTCCAAAAATAAAACCTAGATGAAGTTAGGTTTTATTTTAATATTTTAAAAATTAGGTTTTATTTTAATATTTTAATATTTATATAAAATATTTATTTTATATAATTTATTTTATATCAATTATATAAAATAAATATTACTATATGAATAGTATTTTAATGAATTCCATAAATGCATGTACACTTATAATATCTTCCACTTTTTATCACTATTTTTAATCACTATTTTATCACTTTTGTAGATGTTTTGTAGAATTTGGAGAGTATAACAAAACTAAGAAAACTTTCCAAACCATGTTTAGCAGGGCCTCATTTTGCTATTATCAAATGGGGGAGATTTTGAGATCAAGTTTAGAAACACTTACACAACTCTAAAATATCTCCCTGTTGAAGTCCACTGACATAGATGGACAGTAATGAACTGAAGATCTTTTGATGTCTGTTTCATACTTGTGTTTCTATAAATGGCCAGGTCATTTTTCACAGAGCCAATTAACATATCTTCTTCTACACTCTATACATCTACAGGAAGTTGAACAGTTAGGTCTCATTCATTACATCTCTCTTTTCTCTCTTTGCCTTTGTTTATATCCCTTTACTTTTTTCTTCCTCTGTATTTCCCTTTTCCTCTTCTCTCTCTTCTTTCTTCCCTTCTTACATTTCATTGAAGTCTTGCCATTGTCCCCACACTAGACTAATGGCTTTTCAAACTTTCTTTCTTGCGATCTTCAAAACTTGATTTGAAGAGTCATTACTACTAAGTCCACTGATCTATAAACATAGTTTCAGTGCATGGCAGGTACAGATGATGTTCGTCATCTTTTTGGTTCATCAATCACTTTGGTCAGACTCCAGATGTACCTGTTTCTGAACGACTTCTTTGGCTCAGCTTAACATTTTTGATATCCTTTCTTGTTGGTATTATATCAATACATTTTTCTTTGTATTGCTGAATAGTATTTAACTACAAAGTGTATACAACAATTTGCTCATACATTTACCTTACAATGGTCATTTGGGTTGTTTCCAGGTTTAAGCTATTGTGGACTGAGTTGCTATGAGCATTTGTAGCCTATCGAATTGTTTATGGAATACAGGTGTTTCATTTCTTCTGTGAAAACAGTGAGTGGAACTGCTGGATTTTATGATAAGTAGTTCTGTGTTTAACTTTATAAGAAACTGTCAAATTCATTTCCAATGATTGTAGTGCTTTACATTTCCAGTAGTAATGAATTGAAGTTCCAGGCATTCAGCGTCCTTGCCAGCACTTGGTAGTAGTGGTGAGATCATATATTCTTGCCATTCTAGTGGTTATGCAGTTTAATGCACGTTTATCTGATTAAAACTTATTTTCAGCATATTTTCAAGTCCGTAGAGACCATGTGCTTATTATCTCTTTGGGAAGTCCCTGTTCAAATCTTTTGTCCAATTGAAATTAGGTTATTTTACAAAATTCTGTTACTTTATTCTGTATAAACATCCTTTGTCAGATAGAGCTTGTGAATATTTTCCAACACCTGTATTGCCTTTTCATTTACTTAATGATGTCTTTCAAAAGACAGCAATTTTTGTTTTATATATTTCATTTATCAGTTTCTTAACATGAATCCCACTTCAGGGTCCTATGTAAGAATTTTTGCCAAATTCAGGCTACAAATAGTTTTTCAACTTTTTCCCCTTTTCTTCTAGAAATTTTATAATTTTAAGTTCTCTTTTTAAGTTTATGATCTATTTCTAATAATTTTTGTTGTGGTTTAATATTTGAATTTTACATTTCCTCCATGAAAACAGTAGTTTCAGGGTCATTTACTTATATTAATATTTTTTCCAATGAAAATTCAATTGACCATGTATATCTTACTTTATGTTTTAATTCCTTATTCTGATTCATTGCTTTATCCCATGCAAATTTCATAGTCTTGATTACTGCTGATTTAGAGCAAGAGGAGAAACCAGGTAGTTGGAGCTCTCAAACTCTTTGCCCTTTTCAAACTTTTCTTGTTAATTATAGGTTCTTTTCGTTCCCTACAGACTTTAAAATCAACTTACCTATGTCTATTACAAAACTTGCAGGAGTGTGCAGTGACATTGATTTGAATCTGTGGGTCAATTTGGCAGTAACTGTCATCTTTACAATACTGAGTCTTTCAAACCATATAAAAGCTATATCTTTAAATTGATTTAGGCCTCTCTTTTATATTTTTGTGGCAGTGTTTCGTAGTTTTTGATAAACAGAGTTGGAAATATTTTCTTAAACATTGCTGAGTATTTTGTTTTTATGATGTTTTTCAAAATTGTGTTTATGTTCTTGAAATTCATTTCTAATATTGTGCTTAGTATATAGAAACATATATGTATATTTATGTTGATGTGGCATCCTATAACCATACAAAAGTGACTTTTTTAATATTTTTACCTTGTTTGTAGATGTTTTTTAGTAACAATTTTTATATGTTGTTATATCATATGCAAATAAAGAGATCTTTGTTACCAGTCAGTATGTCTTTTATATCTCTCTTTTTCTTGGTATTAATTCTCTGGTAAATAATTCAAGTACAATGTTGAATAGTAGTGGTGAGATAATATATTCTTGCCTTCTGATATTAGGAGGAAAACATTTTGTCATTCTCAATTAAGCATACTGTAAATAGCTATGTTTTTCATAAATATTCCATTAATCACATTAGGAAAAATAGTTTTATTCCTAATTTGCTGTGTTATTTTATTGTTGATGACTTCAGAATTTCTCAAATGCTTTCTTTGTATACACTGAGATGATTATATTGTTTATTTATTTTGTTAATATGGTAAATTACATGGATTTTGTTCTAATATTTTGTCAATCTCAGATTTCTGGGATAAACTCCAGCTAGTTATTATTTATCATTGGTTTTGTATATTACTGAATTCCATTGATTGATATGTGCTTAAACACTTTTAGACCTGTGTTAAAAAGACATGGCTTTCTAGTATTCTTTTAATGTATATGTGTAGAAATCAAAATTAGGCTGGTCTTTTAACATGAGTCTATAAGTGTTGCCCCCTATTTTATTTTCTGAAACATTTTATGCAGGATTGATTTTACCTTATTTTTAAATGTTTGAGACAACTAATCAGTGAAATCATATTGACTTGAGATTGGTTTTGTAAGAAGGTTTAAATTATAACTTCAAATTTTGGTAAGATCATCAAATTTACTGGCATGTGTTTGTTTAAATGTTTCCTCAGTATATTTTTTTAGTATATCTTGTTGATTTTGCAATTACAATTGTCCCATTATTTTCTACCCTTTATCTCCCTCCTCCAGGTACCCCCATTCCCTCCAACATTCCCCTTAATTTCAAAACAGGAAGAAATGACATTTAAAGAATTAGAAGTATTCAAATATTTGATGAGATTAATACTTTGTTAACTAGAAAAATTTGAATTCTGCATGATATATACAAATATATTTTTTGCTAAGTTTACAAATGTAGCTACTAAACCTTTTTCCTTTCAGAGAAGTAGCTAAAATGAAGTCAAAGGAAGTTATTAAGACCTATATGTGGATGTTAAGGAATTTAAAGAAATGTGGCTATAGTAAATGCTTTTGAAATTTGCATCAAGCATAGGATTTATGCAGTCTCTTTTTATTAAAACACAGATTTTCTGTTTGATATAGACTCTCATCCAAACTGTTGGCAGCTTTTTGCTTTTAATAAAGAAAGAAAAAATATCTTCAATCAGGGATTTTTATTGCACTTGATTAAACTTCTTTAATGGAAGTTAAAAGACACTAAAATTTGCTCATAAGTAATATTAAAACTCACTCAGGCACAGGCATACATGAGAAAAGAAATGAAATAATCTTGTTGAAACAAATTACAGATATGTACTCTCAATGAGGATCTAGAGAATCTTTAAACAGCTTCTAAGTTTTAATGTTTGTTTGCTATTGATAAGTTCATTCTTTTTATGAATTTAAAATGTAATACACTGAATCTCTATTATTTAGAAGACTGTGCCTAAGGGTTAGCAGGTAACTACTCAATCTGTCGCATAAAGTACATGAAAAAGACCATCATCTTACAGTGAAGAGTACCTGTTTCTACAAAATGCAACCATTTTGTTAAAAAAGTATATAGACTTTATTTTAAAAGTTTAAGGTAAATTTTTCTCTTGTAAAGTTAAATACTTTTGTAACAAACAGACTTATATAAAAACTCTTAGGGTTTTCCTATCAGGATATTGGGATTATGATGTAAACATTTAAAATGCACATAGATGTCAAACTGAAGTAGCTTCCAAACAGTTTGCATAAATGAATGAGTAAATGAATGAATGAATAAATAAGTAAAAAAGGATTAGAATGCATAGAATAATATAAATATCCATGTAATGATCTAAATAAGTGATATAAACAATTGACTAAATACATGAATGGGGAAAATTAGAATTTTAATTAATAAGTATAAAAATTAAACAAACACATAGTGAATGGAGGAAATAGAAAACCATCATTGCCTATACCAGAGGAATAATGGTTTCAGGAAAAGATCAATAATGAATGAGAAAAGTAGTGGGTGAAAGTATCATGAGGAACGAGATACTTCTATTATTCCAGAATTTCCTCCTAAAAATGGTTAACATTTACAAAGCGGAAAATAGTAACCTGACACTGGACAAACTTAGAATCCTGGATAACTTGGGTATGATTACTGAGGTATAGAAAGATATTCATGGTTAAAATGGAATAATCACAATGACAGTCAGGGTGAATTGGTTGATAGTGTTGTTCAGGTCTTCTACACCTTTACTGATTTTCTTTGTATTTACCAATCATTGAGAGAAAGCTATTAAATTCTGCAGTTATAATTTTGAATTTGTTTCTTTTCTTGAAGTCCTATCAGTTTTTACTTTGTGTGTTTCAAAGCTGTGTGATTAAGGTCATCTTTTAACCTATTTGTGTATTTATATGTAAAATGTGATTCTTTAGGCAGCATATTATTGGAGCTTGCTGTTTTATCAAATCAGATAACACTTGTAGTTTTGTGATGTGTAGACTTCTTTGATTTAATGTAATTATTGTTAGGGTTAAATTTAAGCCAGTTGGTAATTTGTTTCCTTTTAGTCCCTATGTGCTCTTTACTTTCTTTCTCTTATTTTTCTGACTTCCCTAGGATTGATTGAATGTTTTTTTAAAATAACTTCATTTATCTCTTCTATTTTCTTAGTAGTAAACTCATTGTTTTATTTCCCTTATTCTTTACAGTTAGAGTATCTGTACAGTTGATACTATTCTTTATCATTATAATGCATAACTATAATGTGTAAAGAACTGTGAAGAGTCAGATTTTATCCCACTTGTAAGCTAATAACTTCACCTACCATGTTTTCATGCATGTTGGATGAAAACAAGATACCCTTAGGTCAAGGAGAGAGGACTTATTCCTCATAGCATGCCTAGCAATGTGAACTGTATGTTTTCATTGTTTCTGTTTGCTACTCAGACCCCACAAAAGTACTGTGCACATAGTAGGTATGCATTACCTCTGAAAAACAGCAAACTTGGAAACCCAAATGTCATGCTTTCTTAGTCAAACACTCTCATCACAACACATTACTAAGCGACCACTAATCTTTTTTTTCTAATATAATTTACTCTGTCTTTTCCAGAATTTAAAATGAAACTATGTAGTCTTTTTGTCTGGCTTCTTTCAATCAGCATGATGTTTTGAGATTCATCCTTGTAGTTGTATGTGTCAACAATATAGTTGTGGTTTGTTTTTTCCATTGCTGAATAGTATTTCAATATATGAATATACCATGATTTGTTTACCTATTACCAGTTTATCTACATTTGGGTTGTTTACAGTTTGGGCTATTTAAACATATGTTTATAAGCATCTGTGTGGGCATTTTGTCTAATGTCAGGAACTCAGCTGAACTGGGAGTGAGAACTGAACTGCAAGGGGCCTGGGTAGCTGATTATAGCAACAAGCCAAAAATAGAAGAGTTAAGCTTTTACCTTTTTATTGCAGTGGTATACACAAGCAGCTAAACCAGATAAAATGCCACCTCTCCACTGTTGCATTTTCCCTGTGGAGTGGTACATCAGTCAAGGGTCAATACAGATGTGGTGATAGTTTCACTGTTGAAGAATGCCCAAATAAAAGGCTCTAGCAGATTTTTAGGTAGGGGGTAAGTGGGAGGATAAGAGTTAAGACAAAGAATGGAAAAAAGACTAAGTCAGAACAAAGTGATTTCATAGCTTTATCTTTCTTTTCTTCTTGATAAGAAAAACCTCTGGCCAAGGCCTCAGTTGAACAGACTTAGGGATGAAGTTGTCTGAACTAGGAATGCAAATGTGTGACTAACGTGACTGGCCAGAGATGTCTGAGACCTTGACTGCAGCTCCCTGTAGAGACTGCCTCGCACATGCTGTGCACCGAGTCTGCTGTGAGGAGCTCAGCTTTCCCCTGGGAGGCCTGCCAGATAAAGCCTTTGTAATTGCAGGCCTGAAAAATTCCAAATAGGATTTTAACTAGAAGCTGGAGTCCTCATCTATAAATATAATTATTTGGATGTAGAGCAGGAAATGCATCCGATATTTCTCCATTGCTCATGCTATCAGATGTATATTTTTGTAGATGATCTTTATCAAATTGAGAAAACTTTCTTCTCTTAGTTTACAAAAAGTTTTTATTATAAATGGTGCATAATTTTATGAATTACTTTTTCTTTATCAATTGAGGTCATCATATATATTTCGTCTGTATTTTGGTAACATGGTTAATTACATTCATTTGTACCTGTCTAATGTCCTTGCATTCTTACACGAACTTGTTCATGATGTATGATATGTTTTATGTATTTTTATATTCACTTGCTAATATTTGTTTTGGGATTTTTATATCATTGTTCATAAGGAATATTTGGTCTGTACTTTTTTTGCTAATAATGTATTTGATTAGATTTAGTATCAGAGTGATACTGTCATAAATAATTTAGGAATTATCCTTCTTCTATTTTCTAAAATAATTTACATTGATTTAGTTTTTCATTAAATGTTATGTAGCATTTACAGGAGAATTCCTCAAGGTTTGGACTTCACTTTGTATGAGCTTTTAATTTACAAATATAATTTCTTTAACAGATAATAGATTCTTAAGTTTTGCCATTTCTTCTTGTGGCATATTTGATAGCATTTGTCTTTCAAGTCAGTTGTCTATTTTATCTAAGCTGCTAGCTATATTGGAATAAAGTTTATACACACAGTCATTTCTTTTTAATATCTGTACAATATGTAGTAATGCAGTATTTTTCTTTTCTTACGTATATAATGTGTATGTACTGGTGATCTATTTTTCTTTCCTGATTTGGGTAATTATTGTATCTTTCTCTCTTTAGGATCAGTCAACCTACATTTTTTTAAAATTTGATTTTATTGTGTTAATAACACCGAAAATGAGATCTTTTTGCTTAACAAAATTTGACTATATGAGTATTGTTAATGATAGGCACAATTTGTATAGTAGATTACTATAACTTACTAATTTGCATAATTGGAACCTTATGCTCATTGATTAGCAATTTCTTATTTTTCCCTCCACAGACCCAGCCATTTATAACTACCACTATTCTATTTTAGATACCTCATGTAAGTGCAACTAATATTTCATATCATCTAATATCTTCCAGTTTCATCATGTTTTTGCATATTGCATAATTTCCTTTATTTTTAAACATGGAATGATATTTAATTGTATGAATATTGACTTTTCTTTATCTATTGGTGTGCAGTTGGACATCACCTTTGTTTCCACATCTGGACTATTGTGAATAGTGCTGTCATAAACTTTGCAGTATCAGTACTTCTTCAAGGTGCTGATTTCAATTTTTCTGGATAAATAATCAGAGGTGAAATTGCTGAATCATGTGGTAGTTTATTTTTATCTGTCATGAAACTCCATAGTGTTTTCTTTAGTGGCTACATCATTTTACATTCCCATTACTAGTGTGCAAGGCTCTAAATTTCTCCGTTATCTTTTTTTAAAGATTTTATTTATTTATTTTTAGAGAGGGGGAAGGGAGGGAGAAAGAGAGGGAGAGAAACATCAGTGTGTGGTTGCCTCTCACGTGCTCCCTACTGGGGACCTGGCCTGGAACCCAGGCATGTGCCCTGAGTGGGAATGGAATCAGCAACTCTTTCGTTCTCAGGCTAGTGCTCAATCCACTGAACCACACCTGCCAGGGCTCTCCACATCATTTTTAACACTTAGTTTTCTTATTATCATTGTTCAAGTACAGTTGTCTCCATTTTCACCCCCCACACTTCCTGCTCCACTCATCCCCCCCCTCCCCTCAAACCTACCCCCTTTGGCTTTGTCCATGTGTCCTTTATACATGTTCCTTGATGGCCCTATTTTCCCTCATTATCCTCCCCCCTCCCCTCTGATTAGTGTCAGTTTGTTTTTTATTTCAATGTCTCTGGTTGTATTTTGCTTGCTTGTTTGTTTTGTTGATTGGGTTCCACTTAAAAGTGATATCATATGGTATTTGTCTTTCACTGCCTGGCTTATTTCACTTAGCATAATGCTCTCTAGTTCCATCCATGCTGTTGCAAAGGGTAGGAGCTCCTTCTTCTTTCTGCTGTGTAGTATTCCATTGTAAATGTATCATAGTTTTTATCCACTCTTACACACTTGTTTTCTTTTTGTTGTTTGAAATTTTGTCTTTATCATTTTGCTAATAGCCATCCTAACAGTTGTGAGCTGATGCTATATGTTTGATTGCATTTCCATGGTGATTAGCAACATTTAGCATCTTTTTATATACCTTTTGAATAGTTTTACGTATTCTAGGAGGAATGTCTTTTCATGTCTTTAGTCCTTTTTCAGCCTGGTTTTAATTTTTTTTCTATTGAGTTGTAGAAGTTCCTTGTATATTTTGGATATTAAGCCCTTGTCAGATATGGGTTGCAAATATGTTTTGCCATTTTATAGGCTGTCTCTTCACTCCGTTAATTGTTTCCTTTTCTGTGCAGAATGTTTTGGTTTGATCTAGTCTTATTTGTTTATTTTTGTTTTTGTTGGCTGTGCTTTTGGTTTTGTATCCATGAAGATATATAAGTCCAATGTCATGAAGCTTTCTCCCTATATTTTCTTTTAGGATCTTTTATATTTTCAGGTCTTACCTTTAAGTCTTTAATGTGTTTTCAGATGATTTTCTCTGTATGGTGTAAAATATGGGCCCAAATTCATTGTTTTGCATATGGATGTTGAGTTTTCCCAGCAATGTTTGGTGAAAAGACTATCTTTTCTCCACTGTGCATTCTTGGCACCTTTGCCAAAGACCAAATGACTCTTTAGGAAAGGATTTATTTCTGGATTCTCTGTCCGGCTCCATTGCTCTATGTGTCTGTCTTTATGCTGGCACCATAATGTTGTAAATATTATTGCTTTCTGATGTGTTCATCTAGGAAGTGTGAAGCCTCCAGCTTTAGTTCTTTCTCAAGATTATTTTGGTTATTTCAGTTCTTTTTTTCTGTACTAATTTAAAACTTTTTATATTTGGGTTTTGGACAGAAATTAGATCGATTCTGCAGAGCACTTTGAGTAGTGTGGATGCTGACAATAAGTCATCTAATCCATGAACATGAGGTATCTTTCCATTTGTGTATTCTTTCATTTTGTAAAAATTAATGGCATATAGTTTTCCATATATAAGCCTTTCCTCTTCTTAGTAAATATATTACTAAGTATTTTATTCTTTTTGATGTTATTATAAGGGAATTTTTAAAAAAACATTTTTTAAGCCTGTACATACTGTATGTAAACCAACTTATGTTTTATTCATTGATTGTATATCCTGTTACTTTGTTTTTTTTGTGGAATTTTTAGGATTTTCTACATAAAAGATTATGTCATCTTTTTATTTTTATTTCTTGCCTAATTGTTCTGGCTGGGACTTTCAGTACATGTTGAATAGAAGTTGCAAGAGTGGCCACTCCTGACTTGTTCTTGGGCTTAAAATAAAAGCTTTCAATTTTGCACTGCTGAGTATGATATTAGCTGTAGCATTTTCTTCTATGCTCTTTGTTATGTTGAGGTCATTTACTTCTATTCATAATTTTGAGTATTTTTATCAGGAAAGGATATTGAATTTTGCAAATGCTTTTTCTGCATCTGTCAAGATAATATTGTGATTTTTTAACCTTTGTTCTGTTAACATAGAATACTGCATTGGGTGACTTATGTTGAACATTCCTTTCATCCCATGGGTAAAAAGACCACTTGATAATGGAATATGATCTTTTCAATGTGCTGTTCAATTTGTTTAGTATGTAGTTGAGGACTTTTGAACCTGTATTCACTAGGAATATTGCTTTCTGGTTTTCTTTTCTTGTCTAGTTTTGATATTACGTGAGGTGAATGCTGACCTCAGAAATTTATGATTTGGAGTTTTTCCTCCTCTTCAATGTTTAGATTGATAGGATTGGTGTTTCACTTTCAAATGTTTGGTATAATTCACCAGTAAAGATACCTGGGTGCTGGACTTTTCTCTTTTTTTGGAAGAATTTTTATTACTGTTTCAGTTTTTGTACTAGTTATAGGTCTGTTTAACTTTTTCTTCATGGTTTAGTCTTGATAATTTGCATGTTTCTAGAAAGTTATCTATCTACTTCTTCTAGTGTATCCAGTTTATTGGCAAATATATTTTCATATTAATCTCTTTAATCTTTTTTTATTTCTGTGGTATTATTTGTAATGCCTTTTTAATTTTTGACTTTATTTGAGTCTGTTTCTTTCTTTGTTAATTTAGTTAAAGGTTTGTCAAATTTGTTTTATCTTTGAAAATTCATATTTTAAATTTTCTAATATTTTATTATTTTTATTTGGTTTATTTAGCTTTAATCTTATTTCCTTTCTTCTGATAACTTTAGGGTTTTTTGCAGTTTCTTGATATATACAACTAAGTTGTTTATTTGAGATTTAAAAAAATGTAGGTATTTACTGCAGTAAACTTCTCTTAGTACTGGGTTTGTTGATAAGTTTTGAAATGTATTTTAATTTTCATTTGTCTGATGATATTTTCTGATTTGTCTTAATTTCTTTGGTCTATTGATTTTTCAAAAGTATGTTGTATAATCCTCATATATTACTGTACTTAGTAGTTTTTATTTTGCCACTGGCCTCTGGTTTCATTCCATTGTAATGGAAAGACATCCTTGGTATGATTTTGATATTCTTCAGTTTGTTAAGTCTTGTTTTCTGTCTTAAGCTTTGATTTATCCTGGAGAATGTTTAATGTGCACTTGAAAAGAATGTATATTCTGCTGCTATTAGGTGGTATGTTTTATTTATATCTATTAGATTAATATGATCTATTTTGTTGTTTAAGCTCCCTGTTTCTTTGTTGCTTTTCTGTCTCTTTGATCTGCCCATTATTGAAACAAAAGTATTGCAGTCCCTGCTATTAGTGTCTGTTTTTTCAGTTCTGTCAGTATTTGCTTTACCAATTTAAGTGTTCTGTTGTTGGTGCACATATATTTATAATTGTTATATCTTCATGTTGAATTGATCTCTGTATTATTGTATGCTCTTTTTTCTTTTGTGACAGTTTTTGGCTTAAAATACACTTTGTCTCATATAATTATAGCCACTCTGCTGTCTTCTGATTGCTACTACATAGAATATCTTTTTCTACACCTTCACTTTTAGCTTACATATGTCTTTAGTTTTAAAGTGAGTTTTATTACAGATAGCATATAGTTGGATCTTTGGGTTAAATTTTTACCTTTGTTCTAGTTTCCTATGGTGGAAGATTATGTCTTTGATTTTTAAACTTTCTTTCTTAATATACGCTAGAGCTATAAATTTTCTTCTAAGTGCAGCTTAAATGTGTTCCAAAATTTTTAGTACATTGTGCTTTCCTGTCATTGAATGTCAACCATTTTATAATATCCTTTACAAAATCCTAAACAATTGGCTATTTAGAATTAAGTTGTTTAAATTCCACATATTTACTTCCTTTATAGAGCATTATTAATGTTTGTTTCCATTTCATTACATGTTGATCAAAGAGCATATATGTGATATTTCAATCTTTTAAATCAGTTTTGCTTCATTTTATGTCAATTTTACAAAAAAATTGAGAATAAATGTTACTTGGTTAGTATGATAGACTTAACATTAAGGAACATGGGTTATACTATGTATGTGAAACCAGTTCCCACAAAGTGTGCCAGGCAAACCTTTATGGTGTCTGTTCTATGTTTTAAAGGGCCATCTGTTTCATGTAAGAGGGAATGTCACTTCCTACCAGGTTAGGAATCTAAGAAATTTTGTAAGACCTCAAAGAGAGAAGAATTCAGCCTCATTTATAAATAGCACATGTAAAATATGATGAAGATATATTTCTTATTTTTAATTTCTAAAAGAATAGAACAAATAACATGATAGTAATAATAAAGGAAAGACTTCTGAACTGGGACAGGTCGTCTGAAATACCTTCCCGATACATTTATTAAAGTGCTAAAATGAAGTTAATTTTTTGACATTAAAAGCTGTCAAATCTATGAAGAATAAGTCACATATGTATTATCAACACCTCTTGTTCCACTTATTTAAAAAATTCAGGCTAATTTCAATGGGGCCAGTCTTTTGTGTGATAAAAATAGTATTTTGAGGTTGTTTATGATCACAAGAGTTACTATTAGAAAATAAAGTTGTCCAAGAATTAATAATTGACAGGAAGAATTATTGGGTTCTCCTTCAGAGTCTAATGAATATGTCTAGCAGGTTCATCTGAAATTATCTGATTCTCTATGTGTGTGAGAATCTTTCCTTCTTTACTACTGATTAGTGCATTTTACAATGTAATAAGGGTAGATATTATCTCTTAGAAAACTAAAAATTATGAAAATGGCTTTTGTGTAACAGCAAAGAAAACTAATTTTCTCCAGAAGAGATGTTAATAGTTTCTGGGATTTGTCTGGTATGGAAAATTACAATCTCAAATTTATGGTTTTATTTTGAGTGGAACTTAAGAGTCTTAAGTTCCTCAACATTTATAAATGTTGTACTTTCCTCTATTTAGTTCCCTTTGAATCAGCTTTATTATCCTTCTGATTCCTTTATATATTAGTTAATAAACTTTTTGACAGAAGTCCATTCTAAGCAAAGAAAAATATGATATTTGGCAAACAACAGTTGGAGAATCCTAAAAGTAACTCAAATGAAAGGAAAAATGTGTACATTTTAGGCAAATAAAAAAAGTTTAATTTTACTTGACAATTAAAATATCATAATTTATAATACCTTTAAATAATATACTTTAAAAGCCATGCTTTTAAGAAGAAAACATTTAATGTTGTAACTGTTATTTTGGATGTGTGATTTTCTATACTTATTTAATTTTTTTACTTGAATTTCTAAATTTTCTATTATGAGAATGCATTCTAATCAGAAAATATTATTTTAAAATAAAGTGTATGTGGAAAAACAGTCATAATGGGACATGACATAATGGAAGTTCTATTTATTAATGAGATTTCTTATTATGTCATATGTTCATTTAAATAGCAATGTAGAAAGGTTTAGTATGTCTATAGTTTATAGGACTTATAGAGTAATATTCTACTATAATTACTATTGATAAAGCCTTTACTGAAATTTTATTATAATGATGGGTAACTAAGAAATGTAGAAGAAGAGTGAAAACATAGGTGAAAAGTTGGGGGAAGAAGCTCTCTGTGGAGACATTATAGTTTGCAGGTTGACAGGATGGAGAGCTTTAAATAAATATTGTCTAGTGTTCAATGTTACAGCTGTCTATTTACCCACATGCTTATCCTGAGCTTATTTTACAGATGAAGAGATTGTAGCTTGGAAGAACTTATGTTAAAGTCATACAGTAAATGAGTGAACAGTTAGTTTCCATCAGTTTTCTGAAGGATATATTCATTCTTATATAGTTTTTATATCATTGTGCTTTTGAAAAAAATAGAAATACATGTACATTTATATGTAACTTCAAATGAAAGCTATATGTTGCTTGACTTCTGAAATGTTTTTATGGCTGTCAAGTCTCCAACGAAATTTAGGTTACCTTCTGAAATTCCTACCCAGCCTATCTCTGTTAGCATTGCTATTGGACAAGTGTGGGGCAAGCTGGGAAGTGTTTCAGCTGCTGCTGTTTGTTGCGGCCGGGAGAGGCTAACTCAATGTGGAGCCATGTCAGTTGAAGTTGTGATCTCAGTGGAAAGCAGATAGGAGGGTTACAGACTCCACTAAACTGAGACTGTGTCTCTGTTTGACTAAAGCACTGGACAGATGGACTAATTGTGTCATTTAAGATAAATTTATAAGAATGAAATAGCATAGACATAGTAGGTTGCTCCCATACTCTGGGTGGACCAGAAACTGAATATACACAGCAGACTAGAACAAGCCCAAGTCACACACACAAAGCAGACACTGTTTGCACACACAGATATGTGAGAAAACTCCATGGGAAATTAAAGCTTAGTCAGACTGGAGAAAGACATGTGAGTCTTTTCTCTAAATTATATATAGCAGAATGTTGTTATAATTTGTATGACAATTCTGAAATTGGGTTGAGAATATTTTGCTTTCCTGAAGGGTTACATTTGGTAAGATTTTGTATGAAAAAGTCAGTCCTTACTAAGAAGCTATCTGGTTTTTCGTGAACTAGAAAGGAAAATGATACTTATCTTAACTGTATATCAAATAAAGCCTTATCTATACAAAACATTACTCTATTTACTCCTCTTTGACTTTTTACATTAAATTTTAAGCATTTGTGGCCAAGCAACATTACCCTTTGTGGACAGTCCAAAAACTACTGCTCACAATGACTTCATTAACTCTGAAAAGAGAGAAAAATGTATATTCTAAAAGTTATACCATTTATTCATTACCCTATTGAACACCTATTTTAAGGGTCATCTACTTTTCAAATCAAAACTAGAGGTCACTGGTTTGAAGGAACAAGCGGCACCGGGAGAACCTGACAAGTGCAGAAGTCAGTAGTAAGGTCAACAGAGAACTGTGGAGGCACGGGTTAGATTGTAAGTGACCTGAAAATGAGAATAATACATTTTTATTTTTAAAACATATTTTTAAAATTTCTTTAAAGATTTTATTTAATTTTTAGAGAGAGGAGAAAGGAGGGAAAAAGAGAGGAGGAGGAACATTGATGTGAGAGAGAAAAACATCACTCAGTTGCTCCTCACATGGACACCCCCAACTGGGGACCTTTCCCACAACCCAGGCTTGTTCCCTGTCTGGGAAGTGAACTGGCAACCTTTTGTTTCACAGGCCAGTGCTCAAACCACTGGACCACACCAGCCAGAGCAGAATAATGCATTTTTTATATTTACATTTGTACTACTTTCCCAGTACTTAGCCAGTGCTTCCCTTAATGGGTGATGTTTGTCTGGCCTAAATGTAGAAACCTTCACTTCCTCATGATGCTGATTTGTATAGATAGAATTGTTGACACTATAGGGATGTTCTATTTTCATTCCTATTACTAAAATGTTTTACTTGGATTTTCTTTAATAAGTTTTATTACTTTGGTACTTCATTAAGAAATTGCAATGTATTTAAGGTGATAAAATGGTAGAATAAATTAAATAGAACAGAAAAAGAATAATACTTAGAAATACTTAGATGAATAACCAAGTACACTTTGCCACATACACATATTGCATAAGAGGAAAATGATACAGATTTTTAAAACTCTGTATCAAATTATAAATTGCTTTCATTAGCAGCACCACTTCCAATATTTGTTCCAATCATCATACTGATTTCTCAATGAACTGTAGTGAATGTAAGTCCTCCTGTGGTACATGGTTGAGAAACACCAGGTGAATGTTAACCATGATATTGATTAGAAAGTTGTAAGAGCAGAAAAAGGGTTTGTCCGTCTGTCAGCACACTGGTATAATAATAACCTCTCCTATGTCAAACCAGATCAAATAATGAAATTTAGCAATAAATGCTGTATAGATCAGCAAACTGTCAGCCATTTGTGCTGTGAACTATGAAAGAACATGTATGCTGATTTTGATATGCATGGTTGAAGAAATCACAAGAAAAACCCCTGTTGTAATTACTCTCCTGTTATGATAAATGCATCATTAGTATATAGACAACAAAATCCAAACTGAAAAACCAAGGAAATTAGATAAATGTACTGAGGAATTATTCTAGTCTATAGTTTGAATACAGATCTCCCCCACTCTCTGAAATTAGAGTGTTCCTATGAAATCTTTTTTAAGCCAAAATGGCATAAAGCAAAGAAGTGGGTTTTTTTAGGACACATCTTGCTAACGGATGCAAAAAAAATAAATTGAGATAAAGCACAGATTCTCACAGTCACAGTTCAAAGCTATGGAGGCTTGATGCTAAGATGCTGAGTGTAGTTCCAGGGTGCACTAACCGAATTTCCTTCAGTTAGTGAAAAAAATGGTAGTAATGTAGGTCTTTCTTAAAAGTGAAGTAAACTTTCTAAAAGCAGGGGATGTTTGTATAGATGTATGCTTTCCTGGATGGGAAATACTATATTCTATAAATAGGAGAAGTGTAAAAAATATTTAAAGAGGTTTATAGGCATTTCAAGCTTTAATTGGTATATTGTTGGAATGCTTTGTCAGGTAGATTTTGTTTGATTTTAATCAAAGGATGTATGCAAATTGTGGGGTCTTTGATTACGAATGCCAGAAGCATTTTGTCAGCTAGCAGAATATGCCAAAGAAACATTATGTTAATCTGTCAGGAAGCTTTAAGAGTATATAATGCAGGAAGTAGCCATGTTCTAAAGTCGCTATGGCATTTATTCACACAGTGTTTTTCCTCATGCTAAAATGAAATAGGATAAAGTCATCTATTACATCAGTCTTGTATTGTGATAATTCAAGTCTTTGATCATCTTTATATACATGACACCCAACATTAAAAGCCAATATATAGCTTTTATATAATTAGTAGCAAATATATAACTTTACATTGAATTTGCAATAATGACATTTAATATCTATGGGTACGGTGTTCTTGGCCTAAGATTTAAAAGGCCTTTTCAACTTTTCACTTGTTTTTACTTTATTATAAAGATTTTTTGAAGTATAAACAATTAAAACTATGCTATTAAGTCATCATACTCCTTAAAGATTGTAGTCCTTTAATTCTTCTCTAATATACAATTATATCGATCTCACTTTGATGCTTTGTTAAACCTCTGGGTCTAGATGTCATATCTCTCTGGGTTCAACTCCATTTCCAATTGCTGATTTATTTATCTATTTTCTACTGCATAATGTAGAATAATTTCCTAGTATAGATTTATGGATATTAAGTTTCTGGGTCCTAAAGGCTTTATTCCATTATCACACTCGACTAGTAATTTATCTGAGAAAATCATTCCAGGTGAAAATAATTTTTAAAATTTACATGGTATTTGGAGATCCCTCTCTATATAAATGTGTTTCCTCTAGCTGTAAGAAGTTTGCTCATATTCCATTTAAAATCGTACTTAATTCTTTTCTGTATTCTTTGTTTTAAGATAGATCCATTCTCTTTTCACTTTTTAAAGTAGTATCTTCTTTGACTATTCTTTGAGGTTATTTTTGGATTTCCATTGTTAACTTCTATTGTTTTTTAAGTAAATTATGATTAGTGATATCTAAATTTATTTATTCTATTTCTAGTTCATGTTCACAGAACTTTGCTTTTTATGGTTGCAATGTTTTCTTTAAAATGTCAGATATTAATTTATTTTTCATTGTACTTCTGTTGCCAAAATGCTTCTTTTCCTTTTTTTCTTTTTTAAACTGCATTTCTTAACTTTTATGTTGTAAGTTTCTTTAATGTCTGTTGATCTTTCTCTAGTTTTCTATGAAATATAAAATAATAACATAAAAAGTTTGGAGTTTTCTGTATGCATGGGAACAGTTGACCAAATAACTTGATTTCTTTAGAAGCTGTGGAGGGTTCCGATTTTTAAACTGTGGGATTCCTAAAGACTCATATGCAGATTTTTTTCCCTCTAGACAACCAGTGGCATCACCTTCAGCCTTGGGTTTTGCAGAGTCAGCTATTTCAGCATCTTGATAGCAATCCTCAAACTTTGGGTCTTGGGCAAGAGTCAGCACACCATGGCCTTCAGGCTATATTTGACCAAATCCCTGTTTTTGTCTATAACTGCTTATAGGCTACCACAGTAGAGTCAAAGTTGCAGACTGTATTTATGGCCCACAAAGCCTACATATTTTTTTTTAATTTTACCTTTTATTTCTGCCAACTCCTGGTCTGGGGGAAAATGCCTATTGCTAGGCTTTCTATGCTTAGTATGTAAAGAATGAAGGGGATGGGAAATAGTATTTTGCTAATTAGAGGTTGGGATAAATCTATATCTAGCTCTTTATTCTTTGAGCATTGTTTTCCTGGACAAGTCAGGATTTCAGGGACGATCAATTCTCTTACTATTTAGAATCCACTTAGGGCAATGTAGTACGAGTTTTTTGTATTCTTCAAGTTTAATGTTCATCAGCTGTGACACAAACCACTGGCAGCATAGCATGCATTACGGCCCCTTCATATTGCCTCACTGGCTTGAGGAGCAAGGAGGGCTCTTGGAAAAATGCTTATGTTCATGCTGCTTGTTGTTCTAAAGGTAATAAAAAGCCATTTGTCTCAGGCCCGAGTTTTGTGTCTTTTGCAAGAATCAAAAAAACTATAATAAGATAACAGGTGTGGTGATGAGGACAGGGTGCTGAGAGAAATGGCTTTCTGGAACAGAAAATGCAAAGAACAGGGCCCAACAGGGCACATGGGAAAATGCCCAACAGGGCACATGGGAAGTATATGAGAAGATGCCCCAAGATCCAACAGTGAAAGCTCTCATTTATAGAGCCTTACCCACTTTTCTACCTCTTAATGAGATGGAGCTGCAAGAAGTAAAATTGAAATTAAGCTGCTAGAATGATTCTTCCATTGTTTCTCAGTCTATTCTGGGTTGGAGGAGGAAAATGTAATTGTGACAGCAGGCCAGCAAGCCCCACATTTCCATCTGAACAGAAATATGGCTGTTGCTTCTGAGTCAAGAGGTTGCTAACTATAAAATAAATGGTCAAACACAGACCAAACAAGGACCCTGGGTACTTGTATGTCTCAGAGACACTGAGGATTCTGTTCTAAAACACTGCAATAAAGCAAACATCACAATAAAATGGGTCACACAAAGTTTTGGGTTTTCAAGTGCATACAAAGATTATGTTTGTGCTGTACTTTATTATGTGTGCAATAGCAATTCTTTAAAATAAGACAACAGTGAAGTTGTCTTATTTGAATCTTCCCTTTGCAAATGATTTGTCTGTACTACATGATGCTGTGCGGATAGCATTTTACCCACAGAAGAATTCTTTCAAAAGTGGAGTCAATCTTCTTAAACTTTGTTGCTGTTTATCAACTATAATAATATTCTAAATATTGTTATTTAGAATATTCTGTAATATTCTAAATCCCTTATTGTAACTTCAGCAGTCTTCCTAGCTTCTTCACCAGTAGATTCCATCTCAAGAAACCATGTTCTTTGCTCATCTATAAGAAGCAAGTCTCCCCCCATTAACAATTATTATGAGATTGCAGCAATTCAGCCACATCCTTAGCATCCACTTTTAATAAAAATAGCAGTAAGTAATGATGATAATTATATGGTCCCAAAACAATTACAATAGTAATATCAAAGATCACTGATCACAGACCACTATGACAAATATAAAAATAATAAAAAATTTGGAATAATGTGAGATTACCAGATGTGACACAAGGACAGAAAGTAAGCAAACACTATTGGAAAAAAATGATGCTGATAGACTCACTCTATGCAGGATTGCCAAAAATCCTGTACAGAGCAGGTATCTGTAAAGAGCAACAAGGTGAAGCACAATAAAACAAGGTATGCTTGTATGTGATACAGAAATTTGGGTGAATCCAAAACATTGAAAATTCATTTGGTTGAAGCCAGTTAAGTTAGAAACCAAAAGTAAATTCAAACCTTTGCTTCCTGGTATGGAAATGACCTCCCATTACACATCTGCTTGTTTTTATTTTATTTTTATTTGTCTTTTTTTTTTATTTTCAAATTCCACATTAAAAGTGAACAACATGAGGTAAAAAAAAGTTGTACTTGTCATATTTAGTGCAGTATTTCCAAAACTTAAAATCATGTCTAGAACAAAGTAAAACTCTATATACATTTTCTGAATAAATCAATATAGCGTTCTGCATAAAAGCAACAGAAGATAATACAGTAAACTTTGCCAATGTGAGAACTAGTCATTCATCCCCTCTTATTCCATTTCTGTTCTGCTGCTATAGACCAAACAGCTATGTGTTTTCCAAAAAATTAACTAGTTTAAAATGCATTGCCAAGGAAGCAGAATCACAGAAAAAAAAGAGAAATGACAAAAAATTTGCAGCTAAAGATAAGAGAGCTCTTGGGATTATTATATACAGAAGTAAATGTAAGCACCTGAGGCCTGTGTTTAAGGTCCATATGAGAAGAGAACTCAATCACAGAGGTCCTGTGTATTTAGAAAATTTGAAGTCAGTCTGATACATAAAGTAAACAGTCATGAAATCTCTTCAAACATGGGTGTTTGAGATGTGATGATACAGTAAAAAGGGCCATCCATAAGAACTGGAATCTCATTATTTTATTATGCATGGAGACGAACTAGGAGTTCACACTAACTGTGTGACATTTACATGTTATTCTGAAAAGGCATCATAAACACTGCTTTACAGCCAGTGATATCTCATGGATCCAAACAGAAACAAATGTACTATATTTTGTTTCTGGTGATACATTCCCAAATTTAGGGTGTATAGCTCCTCTAAGATAATTAAGCTCCTTTCAACTAAAGAAGAGCTCATTGTAGAGAAATACATGAGAAAATAATCTCTCCAAGAATATGAAACACACAATGTAAATGTCCTCTGAAAGTGTATTTTAAGAATGTAGGTTTACACATTCAAAAATAGCAAAATAGTACAGAAAGAACAAAACAATATGAAAGAAATCCATGTATGTTTAGAAAAGAAATTTTGGTCATGAAAGATATATAATATTTTGTTAATCCACTAGTTGAGCAGCATTACTAAAGAGAGAGTTAATATATGGAATTTAAGTGTATGATAATAGCAGACATGGAAGAATATGGTTGATAGCGGGAAGACAAGCAGACAAGAAGGAAGGAAGGAAGGAAAAAAGAAAGAAAAAAGAAATAATGATGGTTTGAAAGGACAAATAAATGAAGGATAAATAAAGCCTAGCATGTATCTGTTAGAAATTGCAAAACTAAATATAAGAAATTTAGAGAATAGAGTGAAGGGTGAGCCTATCATTCAGGGAATTATTTATAAAAATGATAAAATTGAGGAAAAATCTGAATCCTCTGATATAAAGAACTTAGTTTCAAGCAGCACAAATAAGAATATTTCTATGCCTGTTCACATTGTAGTGCAACTATCAAACATAAAGGTAAATAGAAAATATGAAGAGCTGTGAAGAAACAAAACACATGGCTTACAAAGTTGTGACACAACTATAGTAAGCTTCTGTGACAGAAGTAATCAGTCAACCTAACGTTCAGAACTCTGATAAATTCAGATGGAATGACGATGGTGAAATAAAGACATCTTCAAACATATAAATAATAAACAGTTAACCTGAAAGAAATATAAAATAGTGAACTTGAAAAAACTGTGATGACTGGCAGGGAAGAGTTAATTATAAATGTTAGTAAAACTGTCACTAAAGCTAAACCTATTAAATGTAAACAATGTTATTAATAATTAGAACTAATGAAGGGTTATTTTAGAATGAAGACAGGAGTCAAATTGCAGATCACAACAGCACATTGGTAGACAACAGGAAGAAAATTGCATTAAAGGATTCATTTGGACTTAATCAGCTGAAGAAATGACAGTGGTATTAATTTTATTAACGTCGATTTGTAATCTAAGGCTACGAGTAAAAGTTAAGAGGATTACTAATCCATTAAAAACAAGGGCTAAAACTTCCACAACATGAAATAAATAGAAAAAACAGATCTAACCTAGATAAGAAAAGAAAGATTTAAAAAGCAAATAAGTATGATTATAGAAAACAAACAATAAAATTATGTAAATAAGTAGATATATCTATAATCACAATACATGCAAACAATGCATTATATCAAAAGATGACAACTTTGTATAAATAAAGTTTTTAAAAAAATGAGTCAAGAAGCAGCAGCAGCAGCAAACAAAAGTCTTAGTATACACTAAGGGTACATGAGGTACCCTCCCCCAAAACGTAATTATCTTCTGGAGGGGAAGCCTCTTGTAGTACAGGCTTTTCTACTAGGTGAGTGTTTTAGGAACCCATCTGTATCTGTGTACCAGCTGGTGGTGGTGTGAGAGGCTGTGTTCAGTTTCAATGAATTTTTTTGATGGCCATTTCGATGTGTTTGCCCATTTCATGACAGGTGATTTGAGTGCACCTGCCCACACTGCACTGAGTAATCAGCAGTTTTTTACCCAAAATGGTATGACTTCTGTGCCCTCCCCTCCTTGTTCACCCAATCTCACCCAAAGTGATTTTTTTTTTTGGTTTTCCCATAAGAAAAAAATTTTTCAAAGGGAAATGTTTTGCCAATGTGGAAGAGGTGAAATAAAAAATGGCAAAAGCACAAAAAGACATAAAAACTAACAAGTTCAAAAACTGTTTTGAACAGGGGTAAAAACGTCTTGATAGGTGTATTGCATAAAATGGAGAGTACTTTGAAGGTGGCTGAAGTTTAAACAGGCAAGAATAAATACACAAATTTTTATAAATAAATTCTGTTTTTTAGGAGTCCCCCCAATTGGTGTGCTGCTGAATGACACACAAAGGTTGAAAGATAATTCAAAAATATGTAACTAAAATGTTGCTTGCATGCTAGTATTCCTATCAAATAAATTTGAATATAGAGCAAAACCTTCTATAAAAGTAAAGTTACTCAGAGAAAAATAAATGCTATAGCTATCTAATATAATTTGGAATTTGTTCCTTATAACTACAAAACAATATATAATTAATAACTATCTTTAAAAAATCTTGCATAGTCATTACATAATGTCACTGTGACATACAAACTTCAGTCTGAAAGAAACTTTTTGGGAAAACAAAATTATAGAACTATCTAATAAGTGAAAAATTCTCAATTAAGCATTTGCAGTTGGAATAATAAATACCACAAAAATTACAGCATGAACAGGAAATTAAAATAAGGCTCAAGATAGTGACTTTGTCAGTGTAGTTTCTTACCATAACAAATAATATAAGAAAAAATTTAACACATGTCTGTTAACACAAATAGAAAAAATATGTTTGATTAAATTCACACCTTAACACAAGAAATAGACAATGAAATGCACTAAGACAGTATAACTCTGGTTAAATGTGTATGATTGAGAATTTTATTTTCTTTACAAATATATCTAAGAACATATATTTTGCTTATTATAGAACAATGAATAGCATCATTACTTGCCTCAATTAACTAAGTACACAAAAATGCTTATTTTGGCCTTTTGGAATATGATTTTGCAGATAAAAAGAGGATGGCATGAAATTAAAGTTTAACAATATTCTGTTAGTTTATTTGTGTACTATTATATAAAAATATAACATCCCAGATATGTTTAACTAAAGAGTAAGTTATGGCAACTGAATATATTCTATTTTTTAAATTTTATTGATATAGTGAGGTAGTGTTAAAATGCATTTACTGGATCACAAAGAAGAAAGTAAATTTTAAACATTATCTTTCAGAAGTTGCTTAAAGAAAGTAGCAATATTTTTCAGTTTGTACTCTAGCCATTATATCATTTGATTCAATATAAGTTAGTCTTTTTTATTATTCTAGGAGGAATCTACAACCTGGAGAAATGTGTTTCTTTTTAAAGTTGGTGTGGCTATCATGGCTAAGTACAATCAATGGGGAATGGAAATTCAAATATTAATACCAAGTGTAAAATGCAAACTTGAGTTTAATTTTTTAAATACTCTGAAGTAGAAATATTTTTACAGTAATTAATGATTCTTTTAAAAATTTAGATAACAATACTTAAATTTAAAACATGAACAAAATACATACCACATTTATCTCTCCCTAGGCTATATCATTTTATTATTTAATATTACTAATATTTCATCAGGTAATCATACTTCATCTTTAAAGTGTGGTATAAGGATATTTCTTTCATAATTAGTGTAACACTCAGCATTTTAAAATTATATCTATACTCTCCCTCAAACTCTAATGAATTATCAATTCTAAGGTCAATTAAGTTCTATCTTAGCTCAAGCTGCCCTAAAATAATACCTTAAAGTAGTTGGCTCGGGTAACGGTAATTTATTTCCCAAAGTACTAGAGGTTGGGAAGTTCAAGGATAAGATGCCTGCATCATCAGTGTCTAGTGATAATGAATTAACAAATTAATTTTTTGTAGATGACAATGAATGATCCTAGTATCAGGATTATAACTGAATCTTAGAACTCCAGAATCCTACTGTATTTTTAGTTTTTAAAAATTATTTTTAATGTTGTATTGTTTGTGCAATTATACTTGTCCCAATTTCCTACCTTTGCCCTCTTCCACTCAGCCTGCCTCTACTTCCATAGTCAATCCCCACACCATTGTCCCTGTCCGTGGCTCCATCACGTATCTTCCTTGGCCAATCTCTTCACCTTCTTTCAATCAGTCCCTGCCTCCCCAGCCCTCTCTTACAGCTGTGAGCCTGTTCCATGATTCTTTGCCTCTGGTTCTATTTTGCTCATTAGTTTATTTTGTTCATTAGATTCTTCTTATAAGATCATATGGTATTTGTCTTTCACTGACTGGCTGATTTCACTTAGCATAATACTCTCCAGTTCTATCCATGCTGTTGTAAAAGACAGAAATTCTCTCCTTCTGCTGCATGGTATTCCACTGTGTAAATATACTGCTGTTTTTTAATCCATTTGTCTACTGATGGGCACTTAGGCTGTTTCCAAACCTTGGTTATGGTAAATAGTACTACTATGAACACAGAGGTGCATAAATTCTTATGAACTGGTATTTTGGGGTTCTTTGGGTATATTCCCATCAGTGGAATAATTGGGTCAAAAGGTAGTTAGTTTCATCCTTAATTATTTTAGGAAATTCCATACTCTTTTCTGTAGTCTGCATTCCCACCAACAGTGCACCAGGGTTCCCTTTTCTCCACAATCTCACCAGCACTTGTTTGATAACTTGTTAATGATGGCCATTCTGACAGGAGTTGATATCTCATTGTGGTTTTAGTTTGCATCTCTCTGATGGCAACTGACGTTGAGCATTTTTTCATATGTCTATGAGTCATCTGTACGTTCTCCTTGGTGAAGGAGCCTTTGCCCAATTTCTAGGATTGTTTGTCTTCCTGATGTTGAGTCATATGAGTTCTTTATATATTTTGGAGATTAACAAATCAATTCTAATGATTTTATTTTAAAACTATAGCTGCAAATGCTATAGCTGCTTCTTTTTAGTGCATGGTACCATCTTGCATTTCATTACCAGTCACAAAATGTGAGTCATTAATGAATTCTTTCTCTTCCTCCACCCTTATATTGACAGTGAACAAAGCAAGTCATATTGTTTCTTTCTAATACTTAATGGATTATTGACCTGAATTATTCTTTCTTCCTTTGTTCTTAACACCATCCTTTCTTCCAAATACTTATCAGAATAATACTTCTCAGATGTGTATCTCACATCATATCAGCCACCTAGTTTAAAATAGTTTAGCAACTTCCCTTACATAACAATATGAAATTAAAAATTCTTTGGAATAACAAATATAATCATGCCCATTTTTAGTCTTTTTTCTCCCTATGTTCTTTGAAATGTATGTACTTATATGTAATGATTCTATGCCTTTTTATATGACTTTCTCTATATGTAATTTTCTTATTTTCTTAAATATCTTGTTTTTTACATTACTTTCACTAAACATTTTCTTTGATAATCTACTCTCTCTTTAGGCCCAAGAAGTTATACATGTTCAAATGTATTTTTTTTGTTAGAATTTAGTTTTTCGAACAAAATGCACTTGAATTGTTGATCAGGCTACCAAAATTAAATGCTGGTATGTATTCAAATACAAAGACAAATAACTTTGGTTCATACTTCTCTGTCAAGTTACTAAATGTAGCATCGAAATTATACTTCCTCTAGGATTATTAAAATATCCAATCATTTTCTTATATCCTGATTATGTGATAATTATTATAGTCTAACATTATTTAGTAAATGCTATCCTAATGTAAGTTTTTAAAAACTATAAGAAATATTTTGAAGATCATAATATAAACCAAGTTTCTAGGTTAAAAATCTCTTAAAATGAGAAATTTTGGATGCTAAATTTCTTTCAAATAAATTTTCAAATAGTATAGCTTTTCTTTATGTATATTTTACTGGTGTTATAAAACAATCAAAACTCTTAAATTATTTGTAGAATGGAAAATTCTCAAGTATTTTAAGATGTTAAAATTTGTAACAAAGATGAATTTGCAGGCTTATTATTTTATGTATTCATTCAATATCATTTTGATTATCTGCTTCATCCCAGAATCAAGTCAGTTGCTGATGACATAAGACTCAATAAAATGTGCTCTTTAAAATCAGGTGAACAGACATATGAAAGAAAAAACAATATGGTGAGACAGGTTCTGTTATGATAGTAAAATGTGATAGAATATAAGCAAAATAAGACGGTATTCAATTCTCCCATAGAGATGACTGAGAGATTTGCACATACTGTGATATGAGGGTGGACTTTGAATATATTGTTCATGTAAAGGAAAGATGAAAGTTTCCTAAAGCAGAAACACACACACACACACACACACACATACCCCTTAAATATGACTTCCAGTTTTGCCAATGATGAAATAGCTCATATTAGCTTAACCTTTTTCTGAAGCAATTTTTAAGTGTTAGACAGATATTTAACAAAATACTGCTTAAAAAGAATCAATTTAGGTAGGGCTTGAGAAATTATAGTACTTGAAAAAGGGAAATATGAGGAGATAACACATTCATTTTGGATTTTTTTTTTTTTTGCTGACAACAACTTTTTACAGTTCTAAATTTATTAAAAAGTCAAAAGATTAGACTGTGATATTTTGTGACTGAGGATTCCCAGGGAAGAGTTTGAGCTGAAAAGTGCTAGGAACTCAGAAGAGTGAGTCACACAATTTCTAACATATTCCCCTTAATTTGTTGGCTGACTCTGAAGCTGTCCATGCAAAGGGGTAACCCCTACAAACATAGCAGATTATACACATGAGTTGACTAAATACTATGCCTGAAAAAAAAATTGAACACTAGCCTTTTTAGTTTTGTAAGGATTCCTGAACACGATAGATAATTGCCAGAAAGAAGACCTCACTGATGGTAAATTAATAAATTATACCAAATAATTTCAAAAGCAAAGTTATATTCATGTTTAAATTTATAAAAAACATTTATTTAATTGAAGACTTATATGCATCTTCTTGTTTAAAATGGACCAACATAGAATCTGTGCAAGAATGCCTTGACCCTTAAGAGTTAAATCTACTTTACCTTTCAGAGTTAAAAGATGTGTAAGGAACAGTGCACACATGCACTGTGAATAAGTTGTGCATAGAGAAGGAAAGGCTATTGGAGAAAATATTATAAAGAGGTGAAGCCCAATTTGTTTATACAGGAAAGTGTATCCCAATGCTATTAAAAGGGTAGAAAGATATTTTGATGAAAAAGAGGTATATGATAATTAGAACAAAGGGCACATTCTGCAACTGTTGCCTGTATTTTGGGCAAAGATGAAAGGCACGGATGGAATGAATAGTCACTCTGTACATTCATGTTCTGTGCTAGGATGGATGCCAAGTATTGCCAGAACTAGGTTTCCAAAGTTTATAATAATTTAGGTTTCCTTTATTCATTACTTGCTTCCTAATACTTATTCTGGTATTTTTTTTTATCATATATGGGTTCTAAAGTTGTATCAGTAAAACAGTCCAAATGACTATACATTTCCTTTACCTGTAAACTAGAATGTGCATATAATTTTTATTTGTAATTTGATTTAGTTTTGACTCCTATGACATTGCTTCCTCTGTTTGAATGTCATATAGCCCCAAGTCATTCAATAAATATGTATAGTTGGGCTGTCAGGGAACAAATGATTGGCATGAGCCATCAATGTTCATTAAAACGGAACTTTGGCATGCCTTATATTAGAAAAAGCCAAATTTAATAAATGTCATGTAGCCTGCCAGATGTTTTATTGTAAAATATGATAGATTTTTACCAGAGTAATGTTTCATAAGCAAGGTCGGTTGCATTCAATTAAATTGTCTTTGTATGCTCTAAGTTTAATTTATGACAATGAAATTTCTTATAATTTTGAAACTATAATTTTATTCTTTTATTTGTAGTTTTAAACATTTAAATAGTCAAAGAAAATTTTAGTAGTGAAATGGAAGTTTAGTAGACTTAATGGAAGTTATTAAGTCTAATCAACTTAATAACTATACGTACTTTAGTGCTGGTTAGTTTTTGAAGACATTACCGTAGAATATAGAAGTAGTTTTCTTTTCCCTTCAAATTATATTGTTAGTTCTTACATTCCCTGCTCTACAAAAAAAGAGAAATGTAAAGAAAATACCTTTTCTGCTATGAATAACTTGTTAATAGCTCTCAGAAAAAAATTGATTATCAGTTTGGTAGTCTTTTATATTCTATCAAAATCTACTGGTTAACTGTAAATGCAACCTATATCAAATTAGGTCTTAGAGTTATGTAGCAATGCAGAATATAAAATAAGCATACTAGTTATAGTTTTATATCTACATATATGCTATACACATATATGCACATAGTATAGCATATGTGTATATGCTATACACATATATACACATAGCACATAGTATAAAATACTATACAGTATTTTATAGAATAATGCTTAATTTACTATTTGTTGGCTGAAAGAGTAAGTGAATAGGACAAATAATTTTGACTCTATTGATAATATGAGGTCTGTACAGAAGGTATCCAGCCACATAGCATGAGAAATAGAGACATTTATTAAAGAAGATAAAAGGAAGACTGTACATAAGACAATGATGCCTCAGTTCCCTTCAAAGTAGGCACCTTGGACCTCACACGGTTCTCCCAATCACCATCAGCTGTCCTGTCATATTTTCCTAAATCTTATTGATGGTCTGAAATCTCTTTCCTTTGAAAAATGCTTTTAGTTTTGGGAAAAGCCAGAAGTTGCAGGGTACCAAATCTGGGCTGTAGAGGAGTTGAGTCACCTGGGTGACTTGATGTTTCACCAAAAATCTCAGTAAAACATGATGCATAAGTGGGTGTGTTGTCATGGCGAAGCTACAGATCACCAGTTGCCCATATCTGTGGCTTCCTAAATCACCCAAATAGTTTCTGAGGAGGAATGTTTATGCTTACTGCAAAAATTGATGCAGATTCATTGCTCTACTTGCTCAGTCATTTTGAATGAGACAGCCACACAGTACACATGACCACTCAATGGTGTCTACCACCCCCACTGACTGGTACAGTGAAGTCGTCATTGTTTACACATGAGGATTCCAGTCCACTCTCCTTTGCTACCAGGTTACACTGAAGTTGCACAAAGCATTCTTGTATATTAACAATGACTAGACTTTTTCTGGACATACTTCATATATTAACTCAGTTTTTAGAAACAGAAACTAAAAGCTACAAGGAATAATGAAAAAATGCATTGTAAAAAGCAAGAAATTAATGGAAAGCATTTTCTTAAAAAAGAGGAAAACTACAGTGAGTTGATTTATGAAACACCAGATTCCATTAAAAAATCACATGAACTTTGGTGCTCTCAATTTCTCATCATTACTTTTTCGGACATCAATATTATAAATTGGTCAACAATAGAATTAGGATAAATAATAAATGAAATCAATTGTAGCATCAATAAAAACTTAAATTCATAAATTCTGGAGCCAGATGGTCTGTCTTTCCCTGCTTTTCTGTTTATTATGAAATAATAAGATATTAAGCAAGTTAAATAAGAGTTGACTGTTATATAATCACCTCTTAATCCCTTACTCTGTGACCATTCTTTTAAAAATCATCCATGACCTCCTAATTGTCAAAGCCTTGCTTCATCTTAATTGACTTTGCTTCAACATTGGACTATACAACCTGCCTTGACTTTCTTGCATGCATCCATCTGTTTCTTTTCATCAGGCAACTTCCTCCCCATATTCATTGAAAGGTCTTTACAAATGCTAAATTGTATCTCAGCACGTTCTCATTCCCTAGTATCTTTTCTTCCCACCTCTTTTGCTAGTATCTCTTACTGATACATTCAATCTCTAAAATCCAGGCTTAGATGCCAAGTATTCCAGAAGTACCTCAAATTCAGTCTGTTTATAACCTAAACTATCACTCATCTTTCCTCACTTTCTCAAAAATCCACATGATATTTATTTAATTTCTGACTGCTTTTCTCATTAAGGCATTTATTTTAAGGCATGAACTATGTTTTATATGAACTCATGCATAGCAAACATTTAGAAAAGTGTCTGGAACATATTGACTACTATTATTTTTTATTTTAACATAATCAAATGGAGAAAGATAAATTATCAAGTGGAGAATGATTTATAAAATCCATCATTTAAAAGTTTTAAAGTACACATTTAAGTGTTATTGTATATAACAGCAAATTCACTAAGGAAATATTTAGGTCCTTCTTGCATGTAAAATAGCAAATTAGTAAATCCCTGAGGTAGTGTCTTGAATAAAGTGTGAGCCAAGGGAGTTGCCAATTGAAGTAATCACCATTTCCTTTCCAACAAGTTGCACATGTAAATGACCAGACAATAATTAAACTAATAACATAGCCCATTAGTCAGTCATGAAAGACTCAGTTGTTCCTGTAGTATGAGAGCTGTGCAGATAGATGAATTTGGGCCGCACTGAGTGGTACAGGAAGTACTGTGGCACTGAGATTTCACTTCTAGATGTACACCTCTGTACATTATGAGGCATTCAATACATTCATGCTTTGCATACGTTATTCCTTAGACTTTCCTGTACTGCTTCAAAATTTGTCTCTAAATACTTATCCTGGCCTTGAACTCAATCCCTAATTAAAAATTATATATATATATATTATATATATATAATATATATAACACCATGTGTTTAACCCATAAAATAAAGCAAAATAAGCAGTAAGTTACATCAGGATTTTAAACTAAAACCCCAATAAAAATAGGTCATTAAAGGTTAACAAGAATTTTTCTTGCTTGGTAGGAACATATTTCTCTATGTTCTTGTCACCTTTTCTCTAATCCTGAGATGCAGCTGTTGAACAAATAAACTTGAGATTATCACACAGAATACATTCATGTGTAAAAAGGAATTCTTATTAAAGTTCATTGCTTCAGCTGAAATGTGCTCTGCAGCATTTCCTGTGAAGAACCCTGCTGTGGTCTGTCATGATACACTGAAAACACCCTTTACTCTTTCCGCTTAATCTTTATACCTGGGGAATGTATTATTAATTTCATTTTGTTTATTTATTTATTTATTTTCATTTATACTTTGAAATGTTTTTACAGAAATGCCACTGATTTTAGCACTACCCAGGGATTACACTGAAGAGTAATATACAATATCCTTACACTAGTAATACTATTTAAATGTGGAAAACCAGAGCACAGGCAAATCAGTGTGTCTGTGCTGCTGCAAACAGTGTTCATGTTTATAAGAATAAATTTCTATCTGTATTTTTTTTCAAAGATTTTATTTATTTATTGTTAGAGAGAGGAGAAAGGAAGGAGATATAGATGGAGAGAAACATTAATGGGTGGTTACCTCTTGCTCATCCCTGGTCCACAACCCAGGCATGTGCCTGACTAGGAATCAAATCAGGGACCCTTTGATTCACAAGCTGGCACTCAATCCACTGAACCACACCAGCCAGGACACTATTCTGTATTCTTATGGTAAGATTTTTATTGCAAATCATTTTGGAAATAATAATTTACCCTAAAAATTTTATAGTATAGAATAAAGAGATTATTTCTTTATCACAGAGAATAAGGGATTGTATTAAATTTGAGTCAGTGTTTAAGTTCATCATACATTTCCTTTATTTAATCCCTCCTCTCTTTTTCCTGTAAATTTAGAGCTCTATTATCATTTATTTGACCAGTGAGAAACATTTTAAGTATTTTCCCTGATTTCAGTGACTAACAAACTTTCATTTTCCCCCTTAATATTAGAACTAAAGTATCCTTGTCAAGATGTAATTCTGATAGTACCATCATATGGTTGAAAAATGTTGAATGGCTTCTCAACATCCATGGCCACAATTCACCCATGTGTTAACCTAGTACCTGTGGTGAGTTATTTTATCAAGATATTCACAAGAGAAAAGGGCTATAAAAAAGAATAATTCAAAAACACTTTTAAGAGAGAAGAGTTTTTGTTCATAAAATTTATATCATTGGGGGAAAATTAGGAAAGCTGTATGTGATGTTCCTAAAAATCTGTGAGTTTCAGAGGTGATATTTGAAAAGAATAGGGCTGACAAAACACTCAACCTGAGAAGAAGATATCATCCACATTACAAAGATTCTGCGATCCTTACAAATTCTGAAAGATAAATATGAAACCAAATACACTCGGCATGTCATAATACTGTGAAAAATTGGAGTAGCCTGAGTCATACTGCAATTTAACTTGAGAGGAACAACAATGCGAATATTACCTCTTTGAAAGAAGCAATGGGAGCTGGAAGACAATGAGATGACGCAGTGGACCCAAGTGTGAAAGATAAAACAATAACACGTTCAGTGGATAAAAGAAATAGAGCTTCATGATTAGGGGTAAACAATAATACTTTAATTAGACATAGGAAGGAAAAGTTAGAAGAATAACAATTATAATGGGATACATTAAAATGAAGAAATTCCATTCAGAGAATGGAGGATTCACATATAGGATATAAAATTCCTAAAAATTAGTGATAAAAGGCATGCAATCCCATAAAAGATTAGTTGGTTTGCATAAATGGGTATCTAAATGGTTAACTTTTTAAGAAAACATGCTAAATTTTTAAGTAGTCATCAGAAAAATAAAAACTAGATAAAATGTAATACCATTATAACTCTAAAGTAAAGGTTAAAGTGAAGAGGCTGGGAAGTATTTTCAGTAATTTGAATTCTTATGCATTGCTGATATAAACTGGTACAAACCATAAATAGAAACTGCTCATGTTGGCAAAAGCTGGATATAGAACTCTCTTTGATCTGGACAAGCAGTAGCCTTGTTGTGGCCCCTGAGCCTCAGAGGACACTATGCTTTAGAGTATATACCTTGCATTTCCAAGCACATCTTCTGTTTTGTGGATTTATGATGGTAAATCCACAGCATCACCACAGGTGATACCTCAGGTATCAGCAGCCACAATGAGGACCCAATCTCTCACTAGGTAAAGGTGAAACAAGACAGACAATGGCACAAGGTGAAAATGAAATTGTTACAACTTGCACCAGTGATGAACTGGAACAGTGTGCAATAGTGGGTAAAGGAAGTGCCCTGGTAGGTACAAACCTCAGACTGCTGAGAGTTCCAGGAGAAATAGAATTATTTTTGATAAAGTAATGGGAGACTATTGTTGAAAGATGATGAATGGCTGAGAGTGACTAATTATCAAATTAAATCAAGGAGTGAAAACAAGGTAGCCTCCCTGCTGGTGTATAGACACTGTCGTCTCCTTTAGAGAGTGAGCAGAGAATGCAGAGGATGAGGCCTGGAAGATATTGTGATAGCAGTGCTCCAATGAGGTTGAATTATCATTCCCAACAAGTCGACTACACCTTGTATGCTTTCCATTATTTGGAAGGAATAAGACCCTGAGATTTGGGATGTGGACATCTGGAAACAATGCATTCAAGGCCCTCGATCCACTTCTCTCCTAAAGACCTGTGCTTTCTTCATTGCTTGAAATTGATACAGATATTTCTGTCTTACAAGAGAACATGTGCCTGCTCAGGATCTAAGCCCTGTTGTCCTACTGGCCACCACCTCAATAACTATTGTTAAGTTATAACACAACCCAAGTCAAGCTCTGAGACTGCTAAGAAAGAGACTATAAGTTGAAAGAGCTATCTGACTCAGACTATATTCACTTCCAAGAAAAAAGTTACAAGTGGTTATATCAATAGTATCATAGCACATCATATCATATCTATTATATATAATACATTTTTGGGACCATAAGATGCACCTAAGCTTTAGAGGAGGGAAACAGGAAAAAAATTTGAAGCAAAAAAATGTGGTAAAATAGTTAATAACATAAATAACATAAATAACATAATATTTCACCAATGTAAATGTAAACAGAACTCAACAGCAGCATTAACAGCCAATATTGCTCCCAAATTTTGGGGAAAAAGTGTGTCTTATAGTCTGAAAAATATGGTTAATATTATATGTTATATATACATTTTAGAAGTGAGTAAAATTATGTCAGAATCCTGGGTTTACAGAACCAAGATGTGTGTTTAATGATCACTTTTTTTCTTTTTGACATGGAAGCACTTAACCATGATACGGAATTTAACATCTTGGCAAACATCCCAGAAAGTGTTAATATGCAACTTGGAAAGACCTTTGAAAATTTGAAAAAAATGACAATCTATACTAAATGAAGTAAAATTGTCAAAACTGCCATGGTACATAAGAGAAGAAAAACATAAAGTTTAAGATGATCAAGCATCCTAAAGCAAAGATACTGCTTAAGGCTGGAAACCTCATGGACACACAAGTTCTGCAGTAAGGCTGAGAAGGCATTGTGGCATATTTACAAGGAGTCATACAGTAAGGAAGAGGGCTTTTGAAGACTGTTGGGCACAGGCCTGAGTTGTGAGTTTTAGTCCTTATATTGGAGTCCTGCTGAGCAATAGTCCCCACCACAGAATGGCTCACAAATTGGTCTATTATGACCACACCCAGTCTCAATTTCTGCTATCTCCAAATGCATAACTAGATTGGACACACCAAAAATTGTTAGAATTCCTACATTAGCTCATAGGTTGTGGGATGAATCCTAGGATAGTGGGGAATGGCAAGTGGAAGTCCTTCTGCAGTTCTTCCACCCTGTCAGGAAAGTAAAACAAAAGCAATATTCCATTTCAGGTGAATGCAAAAATTATGCCACCCATAAGAACTTAAAGAGTGAAAGGGCATTTAATCACAACATATGTCCATTTATTTTAACAGTCTAGTTCCTACAAAATGATATGAATCCTAAAGGAGAAAAGTGCACTATCCTAAATTCAAGTTGTAATGCTAATTATAGCTGTTGTGCCAGATACATGTCTTTGCCAGAGCTGTTGATGTTACCTGAGATATGCAGCTACTGTGCTGGCAGATGCACTAACAAGGACCAGAAGCACTTTATCTCGGGGGGATAGACACCAGTATGTAGCAGTATTGCCTGAGGGTTATGTTGTATTAATGCTCTTATTCTCTGTCACAATATAGGTAGATCTTGATTTGACTGGATATCCAGCAGAATGTCACACTCGTCCACTATCTCTATAGCATGTAGCTAATCCAATCTAATGAACAAGAAGTGGCTAGCACATTAAAGGCCTTGGTAAGCTCTGTTAGCTTCAGAAGATGGGAGATCAATCCAATGAGTCTAGAATCTCACCCATCAGTAAAATATTTGCTACCAGATTGTCTTGAGCTTGTCTGGATGTCCTATGCAAAATAAAGTACAAATTATTTGCTCTTGCATCTCTTACATTTAAGAAGGAAGCAAAGTACCATGTAGTTCTCTTTGGGTCCTACAGTTTTTTACACTTGTGCATACTGCTCTAGTCAATTTATGGAATATTATAAAAGACTGCTGGCTCTGACTGAGGCCCAAAACAAGGAATATCAGTAAATCATGACCCAGAAATTCTAATTTTATGCATCTACTCATGTATAATGAATGCATATATCTATTCAAGAATATGCACAAGAATGTTTATTTAAGGGTATTCATGCATACCCAATATGGAAACAACCTAATGTCCATTAAGTAGAATGTATAAGTAAATTGTAGAATCTTCCAATAGTAGTATAATTATATACCAATGGAAAGAAAAAGGATATTTGCTATATGAAGCAAGTATGATAAGTATTAGAATATAGATAAATGAAATATTTAGACAGAAAAATAACACATATTGTATAATTCCATTAATTTGAAATTTAAAACTAAGTAAAATTAATCTCTGGTGATGGATAGAAATAGGGATGTTGTAGGGCAGGGAAGAAGAGTCACCGGGGTGGTCAAGAGAGGTTTCTGAGATGCTAGAAATACTGTGCCATACTCTCTTCATGTGCAATATGTACAAATTAATCAAGCAAAGTAAATTTATGATTTGCATATTTTACTATATAGTATGGAAGGATATTTAAAATTAAATACATATAAATAATGTTTTGTGTACATAATAGTGATCTAATTTTCTTTTTCCTTTTTGTAAAAGTTTGAAACATCAGAATTTAAAATTATCATTATTTTTCAAATATCATATATTCTTTTAACATAACTTCTTATTTAAACTATATCATATGTTTTAGCTGGGTCCTTTAATATATGATGATGATTTAATTCCCATATGTATATAAAACAATTTGAAAGAAACATAACTTTAAGTGATGTCAAATATATACAAGAACCTTAAATAACTTGCTCTAAAGTTCCTAAAGAGTATGTTTTATGTCACTGACAAAATAACCACCAATCAAAGAAGTACTGGATTAGTTCTCTCAGTATTACAAAAATACAAGTGCTGAACTATTAACTTTATTTTGATTATGCTCTTCACACTCTGCCATTTTATATCTATTCAGTCTTTCCCAGTAGAAATGTAATCTGTTAATGACTACAAGTGAAAATACAAATCATTCATATTGGGAGTTTAAAAGTATAATTTAAGCATCCCTGAAGATTTTAAGCAACTTTTACATAAAGTAACTACAAGGTCATTCAGACCCTTAAATGTCCTTTGAATCATTTTATTAATCATGCTCCTTAGCCAGTGGGCCAAGTATGACAGTATGGAAACAGAAAACTCAGGGAACAGACTAATGCAAGAGATTTCCTTTTGTGATTTACTGAGCCTGTCACCATACACATAGTTGAATTTCCTGGAAATACTCTTACAGTGACAAAATTAGTGGACATATCTACATTAAGAAGATGTTAGATCTTGGTTTAATTTACACAAACTGGCACTAAATAAATTATATGCAAGATTTTTATATAGAACCTTAAGGTTAGCTAACGTCAACATTTATTTTTTTTATCTAGTGGACTTAAAAACAAGACGTCAAAGGGTCTGTCCTGTCTTGAACGATCATCCACACACTTCCTTTCCCTTCCTTTGCAGTAATCCACTCCCCTCAATAACACCTCTCTCCTTCAAATTCCTCTAAATCCTGTAGCACAATAGAAGGCTATTTTGGAGCAGTTAACTTTTCAAGCATTTTATAGCTCAACCCATATTAGGAATTAAATTTTGCATCATTACCAATATAAATGCTATTATAATTGAAAAAAATCATGAACAACACTTATGCTAAGCACATTTATTTTATTCTATCTACATATATATTGCCTATTATCAAGTAAATTGATATTATGATCTTTTCATGGATTGTTTAAAAAAAAAACAATTAGAAAGATACTTCTCAAGGGTTTGCTAAAAAAATTCCAAATACAGCCTTATTTTACTGAATGTTCTATGGCTCACCTTAATTGAAAATTGACTCTCAGTTGGGAAGAAATGGAACTATGATATGTTTGCTCACTTTCAAACCATAAATTCTGCATATTTTAGCAATGTCTAACTTTTTAAATAATATTAAATCCTTTCTATTTCATCTACCTCCTCTCATCTCCCCACATTCATTAAGGGCATAAATGTTGGCTTGCTGTCTTCATCCCTATGAAACATGTTTCATCATCATGTGTGTCCCTAGAATCCATGTGGAGGTAAGTCATGTTCAGTGCCTTCCTTCACGGTTCTCTGATGGCAACTGCAGTGATTTCTCCTTTATCTTAATTGCTTGAAGTGCTCAATTCCTGAACATTTTTTTCTCATTGTCTTTTGAAATAGCATTATATTTAAAGAAAAATACATCAAGAATAGTACAAGGAATTTCCATATATTTTTTCATCCAAATTATCCAATGTTTAACATTTTACAAGTTAAATATAAGTTTAAGAATTTTGGCCCTGGCTGCTGTGGCTCAGTGGATGAGTGCCTGCCTGTGAACCAAAGGGTTGCCAGTTTGATTCCCAGACAGGACACATGCCTGAGTTGCAGGCCAGGTCCCCAGCTAGGGGTGTGCAAGAGGCAACCACATATTGATGTTTCTTCCCCTCTTCCTAAAAAATAAATAAAATATTAAAAAAAGAATTTTGGTCCTGTAAACTATTAGATGAAATGATTAAAGGAAATAATTGCAGGATAGAATATAAGCTTTTATGAATTTATAAGAATAAAAAATTAAGATCAAAGATAAATGTGAATTTTATAATAGCACCTATCTATAGATGAAGAATCAAAACCAATAACAAAAAAATAACATGAACATTTAATATGAGCAAAAGTTTAGGCTAGATGAAATAAAATGAACAGTAAAAATTCCAATAGACCCATGATATCATTTTTAGATATTTTTAGATTGACATAATTTTAAAAATAAGACTACTTACAATACTTTTCTTGAGAGTAAATCATGGGTGAGGAGTTGAGAAGACAGAACCACTGAGAGGGTATCTTGAGATGTTTATGTAATACAAACTTTTCAAATAAACAAAACCAGAGGAAATATTGAAAAGACATTAGAGCTCATAAAACAAAAACTCAGGAATTGCATTAGAGTTTATGAAATGATTCAAGAATTGCATAGTGTTACATTTTTATTTGTTCTCGAGAGAATTTATTAATCTAAGAATCAAGGTGTCATAGTTTTACTAAATGAAACAATGCTAGCTTTGGGAACTGAGAGATAAATATATTCAAATTGCTTAAAACTCATTGTAGTGCAAGAGGTATTATCGCTGATTCAGTTTGCTAAGTATTATCCAAAAATCAATGCAAGTGGGAAAACAAATTGAACTTGTACTGAGATTTGAGGATTTCCAATACTGTTTCTCTTAAGCCATAGCCCCTTAGGCATCACATAAAATGAAACACATAATCAGCTTTCAGTATATATTTGCCTTCATTAATCATAAACGGTTGGCAAATTCTGAGCTTGCAAATTTAGATTCTTTATTGTTGTTTCATGTTAATGATTATTGTTGTTTATTCCCTTTGGGTTTAACATTTCAGCAACCATAAAGTACAGATGGTGGAAAGCCCTTGCAGAAATGTAATCAGCAAATGTGAACTTGTTTTATTCAAAACACATGATGAAGAAAAATACTGAATTACTCTCTACCCTAGAAAATAAATCAAAATGCTACAATACAAACATATACAGCAAAGCAGTCATAATTTTGTTTTATCATTGGAATCACAAGATACATAAGTACTAGAAAATTAAACATTAGTGCCCAGTAAGCACTTATGTTAGACAAAAAGATATACAACAATATCTATATTCCAATTGATGCCAATGTTAATGAAATAAGCTTACATCATCCATAAAAATATGATTAACAACAAAACCAGTTTAAGATTTATTCAAACAGCTGCAGCACTTTAAACATTATCTTCATGTTAGCATTCTATAAAACTATGTTAATTTATAAAACCATTTTAATCTCATGAAATTCACAACTATAGTCAGAACTTCAATTGCATTTAAACACCACTCAAATAAGAACACCATTAATTTGTATTAAAATTGTTTTTAAAAATATAAAAATAATTACAATATATAAAATTTACCAGTTTCTCTTTTTTTTAAAAGAAATAAAATAATACACAGCCTTGAAAACCTACCCTTGGTCAGTTAGCTACCACCAGAAAAAGAATACTGATGCAGAGGAAGGCATACGTGAATAATTATTAAACTTCTTCAGGACTATTTCCAACAAAGTAGGAACAATCAGTTCATTTCCAACCATACTTCTTTCTTTTTATATAAAAAGTGATGGGGTTTAGGAGGGGAAAATTAATGTCTTCCTGTGACTGACTAGATTGGGATCCCAGTGATTTTGTTTGAAATTCTGGTGCTTCATGACATTGCCTAAACTAATAGTTTTAACAAGTTTGATTTATAATGAAAAAATCCTTAAATTGAAAATAAGCTTATCTCTATTGTTTTCTGCTGTTGTCGAAGAGCAGACTGCCCGCATCTGAATTACCCTTTCTGCTAGCTAAATATAAAGATTCTCATTTCCTTCTCAGTTCTATTAAATCAGAAAATCATCCCAATGTTCATAGCAGCACAATTTACAATAGTTAGATGCTGGAAGCAACCAAGATGCCCATCAGGAAATGAATGGATCAAAAAACTATGGTACATTTATACAATAGAATTCTATGCAGCAGAAAGAAAGAAGGAGCTCCTACCCTTTGCAACAGCTTGGATAGAGCTGGAAAGCATCATGCTAAGTGAAATAAGCCAAGCAGTGAAAGACAAATACCATATGACCTCACCTTTAACAGGAACCTAAATAACAAAACAAAGAAACAAGAAAAATATAACCAAAGACACTGAAATAGAGGCCAGGCTGACAGTGCCCACAGAAGAGAGTAGAGGGAATTCAAGGGGACAGTGGGAAGGGTTCACAGAAACAAACTTAAAGGACACATGGTCATAAACTAAGGGGAGGGTGGTAATGGGAGGGAAGTGGGGAGGGGTGGGGGGGGACTGGATTGGGAGTAAAAAGGAGAAAACTGTATTTGAACAATGATTAAAATAAAAAAAATTTAAAAAAAGAAAATCAGAGACTATAAATACTTAATGGCCTTTAGCCTCAGTGCAATGAATTTTTTAGTAGGTTGTTTTGGTTGTCATCTCCCAAATCCACAAATTTAACCACTTTTCCGAATTTTCTATAGCTTTATCTCAAGCTGTAGGAGTTACTTTAACACTTTCTGGAGTGGCATCGTGTATAAATTGGCAAATATCTTCTTCCTTTTCCTTAATGTACCATATTGTTGATTCATTAACATTGAATGCACAGACTCATGCCTGAATGAAGCTTGTCAAAATCATGTTTTTCTCCATAAGGTTCATGACAGTTTTCTTATGCATATCAGCAGTATTTTCAGGGGCATTTTAAACAGTAAAATCACCATAAAAATGAGAAAATCACAAAAATGCATGAATCGTGGCATTAAATAAATCTTGAAAAGGTTATGTTTACAGCACTGGAACCGAAAGAAGAAAGCTGAGTGTCACCTCCTTCAACATTAGTGTGGAATGCACGTATTTGAGAACTTAACATTTTATTCTCTTTGTACTTGTCTATGAATGACCGCAAAAGTATCTAGGGTGTTGATTTTGAGTTTAGACATAAAATGTTAGGATGGATGATATCTGTTTTTGTTATTAGCAGGAAAGTAACATGATTGTGTGATGAACACGACTGTGCTATATTTCAGAAGAAAACAATGAGAACATGTATTCTTTACTTTCAAACTTTTTAAGTTGACAGTGGAAGATATTAAAAGGCACATAAGATTTAATTCTTTCTTTTGACAGTCATTTAAATTCAAAAGAAATTTAATTGATATTTATAAAAGAAGCTATTTACGGAGGAAAATTCCCATGGGAAAGGCAGGCAGGTGATCAGTCTAATTTTATGAAAAACTTGATAATTTGAACTCTAGACTAATTGTCCAGTGCTTTGAGCAGACTGTTCCTAGTGTCTTAGTTTACACTGCTAGAACAAGTTGCAATACACTGAATGGCTTAAACAACAAATATTTATTTCTCACACTTCTTGAGTTTCTAAGTACAAAACCAGGGTGATGACATAGTTGGGTTCTTGGTGAGGACTCTTCCTGTTTTATAGATGGCCACCTTATTACTGTATCCTCACAAGGTAGAGCGAGAACAAATTTAGTTTCTTTTACTTATAAGGACATTAATCTCACCGTGGGGGTTCCACCCTCATGGCCTCATCTAAATGTAATTACCTTCCAAAGACCCTACCTACCTATTAATACCTTCCTATTGGAAAGGTCCATATCACTTAGCTTACGATTTCTTAAGGTAAAAACACCGGTAAGCTGTGGAGTATAAAGCATGACCTGTAGGGGAATTTCTCCTAAGCTGTATATGACTCTGATGTATAAAGTTAATAATTTAAATGATCCCAGCTCTGTGAGATAATAGTCTGCTGAATTAGCAGAGACTTTATTTTTTACTAAGCCATATTAAAAACATTCGTATCAAAAGGTTTCCATTGCAGGAAACAAAGGCCTGGGTAACCACGTGGAATGTCCCAGGCCTCTCCTGCTTTACCCATACATTTTGACTGCCTGTATCTTTGAAAATATTAGGAATGCATGATACTGAGTAAGAGCTTTAATTTGTGTGAGTTTGATTTGACCATTACTATTTCATGTTAGTGTACACTGGTGTTATGAATATTATCTTCTGGGTCCACAAACCACTGGCTAAGGTACATGTAATAAGAAAAAGAAGGGAAATGATGAAGTACAAGTGTCACCAATGGAATTTGGAGAAAATATACTTAGATCCATGAGAAATCTCAGTGGACTGTTAGGGAGCAAAGACCAGAAGGAAAAAGGCATGGGAAAAAGCAGTTAAAAGAGCTGATCTGGAAGGTCCACTCATTCTTCTTTTCAGGAGGGATACCTCAGGAAAAGAAAAGAAAGATGACATGGGTGAATAAATATTTCCTGAGAGGCAGATAGCTCATCCCTAAAATGCCCTTAGTGAATATCCCTGGCAAAGGAATGTCTAACAGAGCTCAGGACCCATAAGACATGGCTTCCTGGAGAATGTCAGTGCTATACAAGTCTCTGCAGTATACAGTGAAATTCCTTCATCGCTAAATTGCTTTTGATCTATGAGATGATCCCTTTAAGTCCATTTACAGACCACATTTTTTTTCTGGGCTGGAGGGATAAGTTTAGCAGAAGGAGGACCTGAGGAACAATTTCTGAAATACCAGACTTTGCTTCATCCAAGCCTTTGGGTAGCTTATATCTTTCACACTATTTAGTAAAATTTGATATCCATAAGTATACTTGACTATTCAATCCTGTGAGTTAGGTAAATAGATTAAAATTGTATTTCCTAGCAGTCGTTAACAGCAGTGGCAGAAATATTGTAAAACTCTTTTTTTTTTCTTTTACCAGACAGCGTACTTTTTTGTCTAATTACCTGAAAATATGTCCTATTCACTCACAAATTGAGATAAATAGGTTCTATAGTAACAGATAATTTTATAGTTGGAGGCTAATATTGAGTGACTGAATCCTACCCACATCTGTTAAAGAACTTGAATATTTCACAGAGATGTGCTGGCAGAAGCCTGGTCTACTTAGGCATAGATATGTATACCCAATGCTCAGGCAGGCACATTGCTAATTTCAGGTTCTACATGAATAAAAAAATGGAAGAGGGCCTCCAAAAATTATGTGGTTGCAAGTGTCTATGAGTAGATGCTTTTGAATGATATGAGAGCTGGTCAGTCACATAGAGTTAGTGAGAAGCCATGACAAACCTATCTTGAAAAGAATTATTTTTCCACATGTTTTCCCACCTATAAATGGGATACTCAATTTAAAGTGATTAGACTGCTACAACTATACCACTTTAGACTAGTCTATTGATGACCAAAGAGAAGACCTAATTAAGGTAACTGACTCTAATGATGACAGATGTGGTCTTTGGGGAGAGGAATGGAAGCTCTTCATTCATGCATGCCTCATGCACCAAACCAAGAAAATATTCTGGAGGCAACAACTAACATGCTGATTCAGTTTTTGTGTGGGGGGTATATGATATATGGATCCAGAGCATGTAAATGAAAGACTGTGTTCAAGAGAAAAATTAAAATATAGAGAGCCCTGACTGGTGTGACTCAGTTGGCTGGGCATCTTTCTGCAAAGTGAGAGGTTGCTGATTCAATTCCTGGACAGGGCACACGCCTGGGTTGCAAGTTTGATCCCTGGTTGGGGCATGCAGGAGAGGCAGGAGAGGCAACCTATTGATGTTTCTCACATCAATGTTTCTCTCCCTCTCTTTCTCCCTCCTTTCCCCTCTCTCTAAAAATAAATAAATAAAATATAACATAAACATAAAATAAAAATTAAAAATAGATAAACTAATGATTGGGTCAAACAAGAAATTTGTAGACTAACAAGTTTATATAGATTTTGGTAAAATATTCTGTGTCTTCCCCTTCCAGTCACACAATGTCACCCCCCTTCAGATGTTTCCTGGAATCACCTCCCTAAACAGAAGCACTGCAGGCCCTAACCCTCATCAGACTGCTTCGGGGAAGACTCAAAGTAAGAAATAGGGGTAGATAAAGACTCACTAAGACTTATCATTTCTTCATTGTAATCCTAGGTTGGTTTCACATAATCTATTTCAGTTCTAGATGTCATTCGAATTAAAACATTATGATTGTAGCTAACCACTCAAATATTATTAGTAATTATATAAAAGGTAAACTAAATCTCACAACTAAAAGATTAATATTCTCAAAATGGATTTAGGGAAGAAATGTTTACAGATTACATTAAAGAGAGACATATTAAATATAAAGAAAGATTGAAACTAAAAAAATGAAGAAATGGTTCATGTCAACACTAACAAACCAAGAATCATAATTTAAAAACAATGTAAGTTAAAAAATATAATAGATACAGAGAATCTGTATCTATCTGGTTGGTGTGGCTCAGTGGATTGAGCACCGGCCTGAGAACCAAAGTGTCGCTGGTTCGATTTTCAGTCAGGGCACATGCCTGGGTTGCAAGCCAGGTCCCCAGTGGGCAATGCATGAGGGGCAACAACACATTGATGTTTCTCTCTCTCCCTCCCTTCTCCTGTGTCTACAAATAAATAAAATATTTAAAAATATAATAGATACAGAGAGATATTTCATAATCAAAAAAGTATCAGTACACCTTGGATAATAAATAATTTTACACTTGTATCCAATTTGTAACATAGCTTTAAAATATGTAGTACACATTTAAAGGCTCTGTTTATGATAAATTCCCCATCAATTTCCATAAAACAGAAAAATCTCACAAAATTATATAATTAAATAAATATATGACCTACTCAAATTCTTCATAAAATTTACTATTTATATAACACAATCTACAAAATATGAAAAGGGTGAAGATATGCCAACATTTCTGGATCATCTTTATAAAATAATTTCACATGCTTAATTAGTTGGTCAGTTTACTTTTATATTTTTATAGACTTTATATTCTTATATGCTGATAGATTTTTATAGATTTTACCATGTGAGAATTTATATAAATTTCCACACAATATTTATAATGCCTTACATACAGTAAGTGCTTAATCAATAGTTGTTAATAAGTGAAGCAATGAATAACATTTGGTTTGTGGATACATTCATGATATTAACACTTATTTTGCCACATTTAAAAGAAATATATGTATTGATGTGTCTTACTGCATTTATTTCATCCATTTTGTTGAATCATGGTCAACCCCCCAACTCTTCCTCTGCCTCTGCGGATGACTTCAAGAATATGTAACGGAAAAGAGATTCAGAAGGAATCTAACATGTCTTTAAAAGAACTTTGATTACTTTAAGTGGTGCCATATAAATTAGTAATTGTATATTACCAATATTTCCCAAACATAATTCATCTCAGTGTACTTTTCTGAAAGAAAATATTGTAAAGCCATTCAGTATTGTTAGAAAACTTGATAGTCCCTTCCCAAGATCAAATAATAAAAGAGCCTGCAAGTTCATTTTGTAATTACTTATTAATTTCATTCTTTGCATGAAAGAATTACTCCAAATTATGTCTCCAGACCAGGTCTCCGTCATATATCACAGGAACAAATTCAACTGCTCCTTAATAGGTGTTAGTTCTGGAATACTCCCTTCAAATCAAAGAAGATTTATTCATAAATCAAAGGTGACCATTTTATGTTAAATTCTAACTATGTCTTTTCTTTTGCTTGATAAAATCCTATTGCTTCTGAAATAGATGAGATGGAAGTCAAAATGTTATTGTAAAATATCAAGCTTCCCATTTTCTGATCCCTGCCTATTTCTCCAGCATAATCTCTTATCACGTCCTAATTTTTACTTTAAACTTCAAAAACTATTCAAATATTATTTTCCAGAGCATGCTATCAATTTGTTGCCACTGCATCTTTTCTTTTCCTGTCCCATACACCAAGAGTATTTACAATTCTCTAGCTTATTTCCCTAGCTAGCGCCTACTTACTTTTTAAATTTCCTCGGTGTGCTTTCTTTCCCAGAAGGATTTCCTGACTCTATTTTTTTTAAGATTTTATTTATTTATTTTTAGAGAGGGAAGAGAGAGAGAAAGAGAGAGAGAGAAACATCAATGTGAGGTTGCTGGGGGTCATGGCCTGCAACCCAGGCATGTACCCTGACTGGGAATCAAACCTGCGACACTAGATTTTCTGACTGTATATTATACAATTTGCCATCACTTTCCTTAACATCACGTAAGATTAAATTTACAATGCTTCATTACATCTGTGCCTTCCATTCAGGGGTGTCTAACCTTTTGGTGTCTCCAGGCCACGTTGGAAGAAGAAGAGTTATCTTGGGCCACACATTAAATACACTAATACTGAGACTAATGCACACAAAAAAAAGGCTTTAAGTGCATTTACGATTTTGTGTTGGGCCACATTCATAGCCATCCCGAGCTGTATGTGGCCTGTGGGCTGTGGGTTGGACACCTCTTCGAGAATTCTTGAAAAATCAGAAAGTATCTCATTCTGTTTTGTATTTTCAGTGTTTAACATAATACCTCACAAATTTTAATTCCTCAGTAATTTATTATTGAAAGAATAAAAACAATTTTGCAAAATTAATGCTATATAAGCATGATTGTATTTGGCAGTTTCTTTAAAATAATATGCTTTCTTATGCCATGCTAGTACAGCAAATGTGAAAGATTATAGAAGTATCCAATCACCATTTCACACTGACAGCTTTCTCAGAAGCTTTACTATGAAAATGATCTTAATTACATCATCTGCTGTCTCCCATCTCTTTTCAGCAATGAAAAATAAGAGTTATCTGGTGAAATAATAGAAAGCAAATTTAAAAAATTCTAAACTTGGGAGAGATTTTTTTAAAAAAGAAAATCCTTCAGAAAGATAGATTGCAATGAATTACAGTCAAGATTTAAGGCACTATTGATATGTATAACACAAAATCAATTTCCATGTTAAAGTGTATATTTTCTTTTTGGAATACAACTCCTTTTTTTAATTGTATTGTGATCTGTATTAGAAATGATGAAGATATCTTAAGTAATTCGTAAAATGTACTGAAAGCTTTCAGAAGTGATGAGAAAAAATTAAATAAAATAGAATGAGTACATAGGACCAAAACCATTCGTCAGTCAAGGAAATGAAAATAGAAATAAATAGCACCATGGAACGTGAGATTGTCTTAAGGAAATAGGGACTTTGAGATAATAAATTAAAACCATTTTAAATTGTTTTAATGTCTAAATAGTTTTGTTATTAAAATGGAAGTTTTGTTTTTTGCTATAATACAGATGTTTCATTTTAATTAGATGTTGAAAATTATAATTTGAAATTAAGCGTGAATCTTATCCTTAAAGATAACAAAAGTAATCTTTAAAAATTCTTAATATTGTGTTTTTCAAATTTGTGGAAAGATAATTGAATTATTTTTGTTATTAGATAATAAATACATTATGAAAGACATTTTTACCCCTGCCACATTTGTATACTCCTTAATATTTCTATTTTTAATTTGATATACGTGTGCTAAGGTGTTAAAATACTTAAGGGGGTATTATTTTCATGACTGTTTCATAATATTTTTAAAAAGGAAATTACAAAGATAAAAGTGTAGTAGTGCAGAGAGAGGTGCAGGAAGAGTTAAGAATTCCTCAATTTTAAACATTTTCAGATCAGATGATCATTTTTGTTTTATGTTTGCAGAATAGCTTACTTAATATTTCAGTATCGAGTATGTAGATAAAATGCTAGAATACTAGACAATGGTAAAAGTTGTTTTTAAATTAAAAAATGAAGTTTGAGATTAATCTCACTTGTTTCTAACCTTCATTTAAGGGCAGTGATACAGGTTTACTCTTTTATGTTTGGCTTCTTTATCCCAACTTGATGCACGTGATCCACATTGATATATATATATATATATAATCAACAGTGCTTTTTTCATTACTGAATGGCATCATCAGCATGAATATACTATAATTTATCAATTATTTTGTTGACTGTATGACATTATGAATACCTGTTTTGTTAACCATGTTTGGGTATGAACTTAGGATTATAATGTCAAGTTACTGGTCAAAGTGATTTTACCTGTATTTGCAGTTGCTGCTTCTGCAGTAGCAGTCACTGTCTAGCATTGAGAATGTCTCTACCTGTGAGATAAAGGCAAATAGGAAGGGCTCAGCAAAAAGTTCTTTACACCAAGGACTGAGTCTGCAAAACAACTGGCTGAAAACCTCTTTGCAAGAATTTGTTCATTGCTCCTTGTAGTACTGTGCAGTGAGACATGATATCAGACATGATCAGAATTTTCCCAAACTCTTTTATTCGTAAACTATTTTTCTACCATTTGATGTGGAAAATTATACAGGTTTCCAAAAGACATATGTGCACCCCGAATGCAGCTATCCATAATGTGCAGGGGCAAATGAAGCCCAATTATCTGACCTTTTTGAAGGTATTGACCTGGCTTATATCCATGCAAAATGCATAACGATTATGCAAGAAACATTCAGTATTATGCCACAAAAGTATTTAATGTTCAATTTGTTGGGAAACACATGAATTTCCTTTGGAAAAAATTCTTTTTGTTTGTGGTTCTGAATACTAGATATTTTGTCCCCTTGGAGTTGCAACTGTCTAATGTGTAGCAACAAAAGGAAATATAGAGCATAAAATCAGGTTTGTACAAGATTTTCTTTTTCACATTCATTTGTGTGTCAGTAGTTAATAAAAAAGAGGGGATATAAAATCCAAATCAAAATATTTTATTGAACAAATGTCAACAATTGATAATTAAAACAATTATAAATAAAATTTGACACTTTTTTGCATTTGGAAGTTTATAAAAGAAGTAAATTTATTTATTTATTTATTTATTTTAAATGTCACATTTTTTTTAAACTTCACTTTTTTCTTTTTTTAAAGATTTTATTTATTTATTTTTAGAGAGGGAAGGGAGGGAAGGAGGGAGAGAGAGAGAGAGAGAAACATTAATATGCGGGTTGTTGCGGGTTATGGCCTGCAACCCAGGAATGTACCCTGGCTGGGAATCGAAAAGAAGTAAATTTATTGACATTGACTAAATAGGATTCATAGTATTTTTTAAAAATTGTATCATAAATAACTCTATTCATTATGCTTTTTGAGATTATCCTATAGGCAAGAACATATTTTTAATATTACATGTCTTCTGTCTTCTGTTTTTTCCATGTATATTTGCTATTAAAATATATTTAACTGTCATTAAAAGGAGAGATTATGTGAGTTTACATTTCCACCATGTGTGAGTGTAAGTGGACAAGACACCGGCATTTGGGCTGCCTGTCACTACCAAATCCAATAAGCAATGACAGCGATTGAATCTTTTATGGGCACTTTATTCAGAAGGCCAGTGATCTGAGAAGATGGCTGGTTCATACCCTAACAAACCATCTTCCCTTCTCTTTCCTGGCCAGATCGTTTATAAGGGGGTGGGGGAGGACAAACAAGGTGCGGTGAGGGCTTTGAAATTCATTCAGTTAGCTGTTCCCAAGTGGGGTGGGGTGGTCACACAAAAGGCCCAGATGCCTCCAACATGTCCCCAGGTGGTAATCTCTAGCCAATGCCCTAGGAGGTCGGCTGCTTTTCTCAGGAGCCAGGATGGGCCTTATCTGTAGTTTCTGAAACAAAAGCTTAACATACACATTACTTACTAGACTTATAACTTTTTACTTAAAGCTAAAATTTTCCAAGTCTCGAGTCCCCTATCATGAGTACTGGTTACTCCATAACCTCATCTATGTTTTGTTTTCTTTTCTTCTTTTCTTTTTTTAATTGTTGTTCAAGTATGATTGTCTCCATTTCCCCCTATCACTCTCCCCTGCTCCACCAACCCCCACCTCCCACCTCAATTCTACCCCCCTTTGGCTTTGTCCATGGGTCCTTATGAATGGGTAGATAATGATATTTCATGATTTCAATCTATATTTCTTAGATTACTGACTTTTTGACTCCTAGTATGCTCTTTTTTTGAAATGGCTGTTTAATTGTACCTCATTTTTTTATTCATTCATATATATATATATAGCTGATTTTCATGCTTGATCTTAGCCAAAAGCCCAAGAAGCAATGATTTTTAAAGAATTATATGTGCATTCTGGTACATATGTATTCTGGTAAGAATCTCTTGTTTGCATATATATATACCATAAATTTATGCAAATTCGAGTTTGTGGCTTGACTACATCCTCATAATTTTTTCTTTTGATGAATATACTTTTGTATTTTAATAAAGCTTACTTTATCACATTTACTGTTAGTATTTTTTATGTCTTATTTAAGAAATTATTGGCTTCCTCAAGTACATAAAGACATTTTCTTATTTAAATTATGAAGTTTGTATTGTTTAGTTGTATGGTCCATATCTGATTATTTTTAATGTGTCTGTGGCAGTAATTACTTTTTTCTATATGAATATCCAACTAAACAAATGCCATTAATTGAAAAAACCATCCTTCACGGAATTTTAGTGGTAATTTTGTTATAATTCAGGGTACCATGTGCATTTGTGTCTGCTCACATACTTTTTATTGTGATCAATTGCTATATTTGTTGTGTTTTCTGCCAAATAACTCTTGTGTTTCATAACTCTTGATGTCTAACACAATTACATCTTGTATTTCTCTGTTAAAAGTGACTTGTTATTTTTCCTTTGCATTACCTAATACATTTTTAACCATCTTGCCAACTTTGTCCAAAATATTTTGATAGAGTTCAAAACATTCAATTGAGAGTGCATTTAATCTATAGGTAAATTTGAGGAGAATTAATATCTATAAGAATTCTATCTTCCATTTCATAAATATGATACATCTTTTTATTTATTTAAATAAAACCCAAAGAAAGCAAAGACTATAGTAAATAAAAGGTAAGTTGGACTTAAAATTAAAACCATTTACTCCTCTAAAACTCCCTTAAGAAAATGAAAAGGCAAGCCACTGACTAGAAGTATTTTTAATATATATGTCAGATAAAAGATTTGTAATCAGATTATAATAATTGATACAACTCAATGATATGAAGAAAAACAAACAAAAACCTGTTGTTTTATCAGAGCCTCTCTTATTCAGCTGCAGTTTTTAACAAATGCCTCTGTAAAGTGATTTTGTTAATTTTTTTTCATGTATTAACCCCTTAAATTCTGCTACCCTGTAGTCTTAAATGTGATGTTGTAAGCCATGCATTGGAGAGAAAGCCAATATTGACTGTGTTTTGTGGTTCTGTCCATCTGGACAGGGAATGGGACCAAATGAGACTGAAGATGAATTTTGAACATTGACAAGTTTGGAAATAATGAAAAATAAACAGCCAATCTAATAGAGAGTTGTTACGATCAAAGTAAAAGTAGCTGAAAGACCCTCAGTGTGTGTGGGTCCTGGAGGGAACCCTTGAATGTGTCTCACAAGAGAATAGCCAATTTTAAACATCAATCAAATCTAGATATTTTGAACATGTTATCATAGTACAAATAAAAAATAAAACGTGTATCTATTTTTTTCTCTCCTATCTTACCATAAATGGATATTTCATAATAAAAATAGCTTAAAAATCTGGCTATCTTATAAAGCATAAAGCTATCTAAGGACAGTAAAAATTTTATTTGTTCTTATACATCAACTTTTCCTATGAATAAGCTAAAAAGATCAGAGAATTGCTTAACTTTTAGTGGTATTATATTTTATGTATATAGTTTTAAACTCTCTTTAATAAAATGAAAGATAATTTTAGATAATGTGATCTTATGTTATAATGATAGAGCTCCTCTAGCTCTCTCTAATTTAAATGTCAAAGGAGTGCTTTTAAAATGTACAAATAATAAAAGAAACATAAAAATGTATTAAAAATATTATTGATCCTATTAAATGCCAATCTATATATGTTAAATTTAAAGCTAATTAGTGAGCACATTATTAGCTTTAGTTTTCATTATCACATTATACACATGAAGCAGGTTTAAAAATTTTTGACCTCTATTTTGATTCTGTATTTCTTACCCTGCTTATTCAAGCTCTTTTGTACTGAATACAGTGCAGAATGTTTGCTAACTCGAAGCAAGCTAAACTACTGACTTTATAAGGGCAATTCAATGTACAAATCATCTGTTCCTCAATTAGTATTCCTATCACACTCTGTGAGAACTCCTATTTACAAACTTAATAAACTCAATTTTACATGTACAGGTCAATTATAAAGATAAAGATTAAATGTGAATTGTTTAGTATGCTTCCCTTCAGCTAAATTAACAGAATAAGAAAACAATTCAAAACATCCATAGACTATGAATACATTGACAATAAAACACTGAATTTTATTTGTTCTGCTTTTAATAGTCCCTAGAAATGACAATTTAAAAGTGAGAAATTTGTTTCTGATTAATAGTTATGTTCCTTGAATTTCTCCTGCAATGTGAAGTTTCACAAAACTTGTTAGCTTTTGCAACTTTCAGGTTTCTTATATTTTATATATTTCTGCATTTCCTGGGTTCCAGGAAAGAAGTGAAACCATTAGAAGATTGGTCTAAGCATGTTTCTAGCCCGAGGGAAGCAGCAATCACTGGCAATCTAATAATAAAGCCAGTGTGCAAGAGGTTAGGTTCCTAGAAAATTTTTGCAGTCCTAAGATGTTTGAAGAGTTTCATTAAGTAGTCAAAGTTTTGACTATTTTAAAACTTTCACTATATCAAGAGTTTTTCGTAAATATCAATATCTCAGTTACTTTTTGATCCCGTGTTAAAGGACATTTGTGGACTCAGAGCAAATTTTCCCTCACTGTGTTCCAGAGAACATTAGTGTTATAGTTTATTTAAAGATTATTCTCTTCTACATATACACCATAAGAATAAGTGCTGTGTGACATAAACTTGTGATTGGCCAGCTTTAAAGTTTTTGATCAGTTTTTATTCAGAATTTATTATAGAGTAAATTATTCTCTGGATGAATGATATATGTGTAACTATGTATAATATTTTCAAAATTTATTTGTGTACAGAACCTTTTTCTGAAACTTCTTAAATACCATACATATATGTATATACATATATAAATGTGAAGGATATATATTGGGAATATTCTCTTAAAAGTATGAAGTTACCATGGCTGAGGTGATAGATTGTATTTCTGTACCAATCATATAACATTCTGCTTTATAAAAAGATAATGTTTCGCCCTGGCTGGTGTAGCTCAGGGGATTGAGCGTGGGCTGCGAACCAAAGTGTCACAGGCTTGATTCCCAGTCAGGGTACATGCCTGGGTTGCAGGCCATGACCCCCAGCAACCGCACATTGATGTTTCTTTCTCTCCCTCCCTTCCCTCTCTAAAAAATAAATAAATAAAATCTTTTTTAAAAAAGGTAATATTTCTTTCTCTCAAAAAAATGTACTTAATATGTTTGGGTTTGTGTAATCTAAGAAAAAAACTTTATAGTGTTCGAGGTCAGTGCCACTAACATTCCATATATTTGTGGATACCTTCCTAAGTTTTTACTTATATTAATTTATTTAATTACACAACAATATCATTGCCCCAATTTATGGAAAAGAAAACTGAAGAACAATTAAGGCAGTATGATTGAAATTATACAGTTAATGCATTGCGTAGCTAGGAATTAATTCAAACTTTATGACATCCTCACCAAAAATCCCTTTTGTTTTCCAGAGGTAAAATATAAAACACTGATGGCAAGAATAATATTTGTACAAAACCTCAACTTTCATGACTGAATTATTTAAGATAGAAAGCTACGTAGTCAAAAAGATACATTACCTATAAATCAGTGAAAGAAGCCAGTATGCCTACTTATGAAAACTGATACTTAAGGTTTGTTGCTTGAATACTACTTATGGTAGTATGATTATAGCACAACTTACAAAAATAAATGTCCATTTAAAAAATGTATGGTCTTTGGGAAAACAGTTATGTTGATAGAATGTTCATAATTATTTTTAAAGACTTTCTTCAAAATTTTGACTCACATTGAAGTCTTTCTTGGTAAATTGTTAAGCAGAATCAATAATGACAACTATTCATATTGTCCAATATTTTAACACATGTAATTTTAATGTTTAATTTTTTGTTAATCAATTTATTTAATGAAATACCATATACAGGGTCTGGCAAAAGTAATGCTTACTTGAGTGTGGTCAGTAGGGTAATAATATGGGTGTAATAACTTATTTTAATTTGAACATTTCACCTTAAATGTCATATGATATGCTTGAGTGTGATATTGTTATGTTACAAAATTAATGCCTATGATTTTGCAATAAAATATTTCATAATAAAAAGGGCACTATTTGTGCCAGACCATATATATACATATATATGTACATATGTGTATATGTTAACATGTTAATCAACACTTTTTAAAACCAGTATGTATAATCATGCCCAGAGGCAAAAGTTGACATACATAAAAAATACCTGACATGTTGTGAATAGAAATGGATCAATGGGTATTATTGTTTGAAAGTAATTTTAACCTATAGTAATTCACAAAAAATTATGAGGGATAATGAGGTATTTTGTGAGGTACAAATCAAAATTAACAAGATTTTCTAGAAAAAAAATTAACCGAAGTATTCTAAGTTTTAACTTGAAACTAAATACACTGCATGAAATGTTTGAAAATAATTAAAATTCTAAAAAAAACTGATATTGGAAAACTTAGTTTTTAGAAGAAATCAACTAATAAAAATAACAAAGAAAATTTATTACAACGGAAGGAAGAACCTACTAAATTTCCTAATAATAGTCCTCAACAGTCACATTACCGGGTTGGGAGAACTACACCTCCACTACTTTCATATCCTGTATTTTTCTATTTTCCTTCCTCACAGTTCTACTTTACCCAATGACTGATTAAATATATATAAATATACATAAAACATTTTTATTCAGATGAGCTCTATTTTTTTGCACCTTAAGAATTAAGGCATAATAAAAGATAAAGTTAATACATTAGTTGGCATTGAATTAAAATTGTTGAAATGCTTTGTTTTTTATAGTAGGGGCTTAAAATAACCATTTGAGAATTGGTAATCAATTTAAGTGACATAATTTTAGTATTACTCCTTTGTCTTACTGAATTAGATTACCACTACGGGATTTTGTGTACAAGCTAATTCTAAGGCTACCTGTGTCTATATCAACTGTACAGTTAGTGAAAAATCTGCCTCCTTCCTTTGATATCCTTAGGAACACTGGCAGTATTAAGAATAGAATATTCTGTCATTCTAACAGCAGAAAATAAAAAAAAATGGTATTGGTATTCCTACACTAATTGATATTATGTCAGTATAATTTTATCATCTATTATGCTGAATGATCTATTGTTTTATACTATCCTGAATGGAAACTGAATTAGAGTCTTTATGGGGAAAAGTAATTTTCACTTGGATAGTCACTTGTTGAAGGCAATTTACAATCAAGAATAAAGAATATAACCTTGCTTTCCACTTGGGCAGCACAAGTAGGCAGCAGTTATGATAGAGCTGGAATTCTCCAGATGTTTTTAATGAGAGCTATCAATTCTCTGTTCTCTAATGACATTAATTGTTCAATACAGAACACAAAGGATGTGTCCTCTGAGAAATAAAATTCAAAGTCTGTTAGAGATCAGATTTTTTTCTGCTTAAAAATACTAAAACTATAGTAGTATATGTATCTTTGGAAACAACTGGAGTTCAAAAGAAAATTACAGAGTTGTTTGATCCACATTTAGATAATGAGAGGTTATTCATTTCTGTATTTGTTAAGAAATATGGAATAATTTAATGTTGTAAATGAAATTATTAAATTTAATATCTATTAAATTATTCTTAACCTGAAAACACACATACAGTGAACAATTGCTTTTATGACTTCTATGCAGGAAAGACACAAGGACTGAGGAGATTTTAAGGCCTCTAAACTGTGCCTACTGGCTTTGTGAGAGTCATATCGATAACTGTCTGGTGACAACATTTTCAGACAAAACTTTTCAAATCTGCATCATTCCTCAGTTCAGTTTAGTATATGTGTATTTCTCCTGAATGTACTTGTTACCTAATAATTTACCTTGCATGGGATAATTCAATACTTCAAGAAGTCAGTTTTTATAATATATCCATAAAAGAGAGTAATTAACATTATGCTTTCAGTAATGACACACATATGAAGTATAGTTTTATTTCATTTAGTAAATACAAGTTAGGAATAGTGGTATTTAATAAACAGAAAGCTCTTCAGATTTTTTTTGTAGAAAAGTCCAATGGCATTATATATTTTGTTCATACAGTAGTAAATGGAAGAGTTGAGATTTGAATTCTAATCTTTGATAGAAGAGCTTCTGCCTTTTTCTTTACATCCTTCTCATTCCTTTACACATCTACTAATTAGGTAATCTACAAATTGAGATTCACATGTACTAGTGAATCATATTTTCTGGCTTATAGAATATGTATTCTGTACTGAGGTGTGTCAAGCCTGTTTTAGAGGACAAGAAATAAAATATACAAGGGAACTCTCATACTTAGAGTTTGTTTTTTGTGTGGTCAAGGAATGACTTTTGGCCAAGAACAACTCTCTGGAGTACTGGCATTGCACCATATTACCATTGTACTTGGGTCACAAAAGAAAAATGTGAGGACCGTGTATTTTAGACTGAGGAACCACAAAATGAAAGGCCTTGAAGGGGAACCAGTTCAGCTCACAGACTAATGGAAGGAAGGCTGGTATGATTCCAGCACAACAAGCAATTGGGTGAGTGGTTGAAGATATGGCGGGAGAGTCAGCAGAAGCCATAAGTAGGGCCTGTGTGTCATAACATGCAGATGGAAAATTTTTAGGTGATAAGCAGTTTTAAATGGTGAGATATGTGCTTTTTTGTTATCCTTTTAGTTAGTGTGCAGAGAACAGATTATAGATATCAAGAAGAGAAGAAAGATCCCAGACAGGATTTCCATGTATAATGAAGGTGAGAAATGATGTAGCTCGCCAAAGGACATTGGCAGTGGAATGAATCAACCCTGTCTTTCAGGTTTTTGACCTGAGCAACAGTGAATAGTGGTACCATTTATTGATTTGGGATAGCTAAAGGAGGAAAAGAAGGAAAAGTAGACGAAAAGTAGACTACAGGAGACAAATGGCTATATGTATAGTTTTTAATCCTATGTAACACAAGAAATAAAATTTCACAGATACTTATTACAAATTCAAGTTATGTTTAGAATTATAATTCTGAAATGAAATCTTCAGGTGCATTCTCTAAAGGATTTTTATCTCTCTTTAATGTTGTATATTAGTGCAATGCAGAAACTAATACAGCTAAATAGCACATCCATAATGCTAGTTATAGCAATTAGTCACCATAGCCAGAAGTAATCATACAGTCTTCTTAAGGATTCCATAAATACTAATAAATGTTTTGAGGACCTCAAAAAATTTTTATACTGACAAATTTTTGAAATTTCAAAATTACTGTGTAGTACATAATTTACTAAATTTTCAGCTGAAAAATTGTTTTGAAAGAATAGTTCCTTGAATGTTATTTATTTATTATTTTGGCAACTATACAAATAAGAACTCATATTTCTAGACACTTAAAAGCTCCTAAATATGAGTAGGTTTAAAGAAAGGGGGAAGGGGAGTTTGCAAATACAACCATTTTAACCTAGTACAGCAATGACCTTCCAATATTCAAAGTGGGATTTTTGTGTTAGAGCATGATAAACATTTAAACAATAAAGAGCTACTTTGAAGGAAACATATTTGGTTCAGAAAAATAGTATTTTGTATATAGAGAGTAATGGTGTATATGAATGGTATATTTAATGATAAAATAATATATATTTTGATGATTTGTTTGACATGATATGCATTATTATTTGGTTGTGTATTATAGCACTCCTTTGTATATATTATATATACACTATTGTATATGTTTTTAATTTTAGTATCTTTTGAAAAAAGCATATTTGGTTATAGAATAAAATATTTTAGATCTTTATCATAATAGAAATAGTGATTATTATATACAACTAAAATTTTTTCTTTAGGAGGTAGAAATTTTTGGTCTGACAGAATCAGCAGTTTTTCTCTAGCTAACTAGACATATGTTATACTTGTAGTCTCTCTTTTAAGATTGTCATCTCATTAAATGTGGGCAGATCTAATGTTTTCTTACTACATAGTCATTTCAAATTATTCTAATTTTATCCAGTGATTCTTTCATCAGCACTGACTAGAAAAATTAGATATTAGTCTAGGAAATGCACATGTTGAAATTTGAATTACTTATTCAAACATAGTTTAATGTTTGTTTTGTAGAATTTGGAATGATTTGCATGCAACTTAACAATTGAGCATGTGTAAATATGTCATTCTTTCCCATGGAGTTAACCCACTCTCCATAAACAACACTGCTTCTATGTTTGCATCTGCACCTAAGATTCTTGAAAGAACAATCCATTTCTCCCTAAAACTCAGTTAAAACTTGTTTCTTCTGCTTCCACTGCTTCATTTAAACTGCTTTTTGCCAAAGTCACCAATGAGCTTACTTTTGTGAAATCTAATGTTCAACTGTCAGATTTCTTTTTATCTAAATCATCAGCAGTATTTGCTACAAGAAATCACTTTCTCTTTTTAAAAGCACAATGCTCCCTTTCATTTCCAAGACATTATTCTCTCCTGTTCCTTATTATTTCACAAAAATCATTTGTTCCTCAGTCTTATTTACAGCTTCCTCTTTATATCCCATATCTCTTAAGGCTCAGGAGGCAACACAAGGCCCATGGGCCAAATCTGGCCCTCCACCTTGTTTTATCTGGCCTGGCCCTTTGTTTTTGCCTGGCAGCAGCGCCAAGCTCCTTGCCCCTAGTTAAGGGGCAGTTACATTTACACAGTCCTAAAATTACACTCAGCCTTTTGAAGGCAAGTGAGAGGCTGATGTGGCCCCCAGTGAAAATGAGTCTGACATCCCCATTTTAAGGCCTTACTTCCTGTTTCTCTTTTGTTTTCCAGCTGTATATTTTAAAGGGATTTTTTCATTTCCATGTCTTTATATTACTTTCATGAGATGACAACACTCAAATATGTGTCTCTGACTTATACTTCTCTAACTCCTGCTAACTGCCTAGTCAGCATGTTCATTCCAATATGGATTAGAGATGGTGATCTTGGCATAGCCAAAGCTGAACTCTGATTTCTACCCAGAAAAAAAAATAATGCTTTTTCCAGTTCTTCTTAGCTAATGGCTAGTCTATTCTAACATTTGTTTAAGTTGAACACTTAATGTCATGTTAGGTTTCTTTCTTTTCGTAGCAACATAAAGTTATAGAAGGAAGAACCTTCGTTTGTTGTATTAAAATTTAAAATATTGTTATGTATGCATTTTGTTCATTGAATACATGTATATTGATGATTAATTAATATGGATAATCACTGTTAAAACTATAATTTTGTTTTACCAGTGTACAATAATAACTCACTGTACAGAAACTAGTCTCATGGAAATATGTTGATGGAAATGGCAAAATATATTTATAGCAATTTCATTAAGCAAGGAATATTCTCCTTTTTTCCCCTAAAGTGGAGTAAATTAGGCTGACTTATATTCCATTTCTTTGTCAATAGCCATTCTGGCTATCTGGTGAATGAATATTTAAGTTTGAATTAATTAGGCTGTGGCTAGTGTGGCTTAGTGGACTGAGCACTGGCCTGTGAATCAAACGGTCACTGGTTCAATCCCCAGTCAGGGCACATGCTTGGGTTGCAGGCCAGGTCCCCAGTAGGGGGTATGCAATAGGCAACCACACATTGATGTTTCTCTCCCTCTCTTTCTCTTTCATTTCCCCTCTCTAAAAATAAATAAATAAAGTCTTTTAAAAAATAAGTGATACCAGTAAAGGAGATTAAATGCAACAAAGGGATCCCTTTGGTTCACAGGGCGGTACACAATCCACTGAGCCATACCAGCCAGGGTGTCTTTTATTAGTATCATTCAGCCTAATAACTTCCTTATGTAATTTGAGTTTTTCAAAATTACTTTAGATTTTATTTATGTTGGCTTTTCTCTCTTACTTTTCCCCCTTATTTTTGCATGCTTAAACAAGTGCTATTCAATCAATTTTCCACCTGCTGGTATATTATGTTCCCCTGTATCTCCTATTCCATTGATGGTTACCATCATTTCCATGGCCAATAAATGAATTTCTCTCTAATCTTATTCAAAAACAAGGTAACACCTCTTTTCTGTACAGGCTGTTTTCTACACCACATTGACCATTTTCCCCAATTCATTTTCCTACCTGATGAGACCTTTTCTATTGTTTGTTCCTATCCAACTGGCACAAAGCTCCTACTTAACACCTGCATTTACCCTCTTGATCCCAGCACCTATTTGCTTTCGATAAAATAAGTCATTTTAAAGAAGGGTCATGAGGAAGAAATCAGTAAGTGTACATCTTTCCCGAGAATCCATTTATAAGATAGTATACAGTTTGAATTTAAACTTTTTTAAAAATATATTTTATTTATTAATTTTTAGAGAGAGGGAAAGGAAAGGAGAGAGAGAGAAAGATCAGTGTGTGGTTGCCTCTCACCTACCCCCCACTGGTGACCTGGCCTGCAACCCAGGCATGTGCCCTGACTGGGAATTGAACGAGTGACCATTTGATTCACAGGCCGGTGCTCAGCCCACTGAGCTACATCAGCCAGGGCTGAATTTAAACTTTTGATTATATTTTCTCTTAGTCTTAAACTTTCCAATTTGACATCATTCCCATGGCATTTTCAGGGGTGAAAAACTTTAAAGTGAAGCAAAGGCTTTACTGTTTCACTACTTGGGAGGTAAAATCAAATGGGGGTAGGAAGAATGTTTGGAGTCTGTAAGACATGTTTTATAGTTGTTCATTGCATATTATTACGGGTCTAAAAAGCTATCTAACTTCCTTGATTTAAGTATTCTTCAATAGGAGTGATAAGCTAGTTGTGAGAATCAAGTGTATTACAGTCCATGAAAGGGTATTTTAAATTGCAAAGTGACACATAGAAACATTAGATACTGTCTTTAAAGATGTGATGCTATTTTATATGTCAGTATTTGATTTTTCTTAGTTTTTGTACATTAGGAAATGATTTAGATGGTGTCCTATGCCAATTTGATGCATAACAATAGTTGAAATGGACTTAACTTTTCTCAGAGCAGTTTTAAATACTGTTGGAGGGGCTCCATGGATTGTCTGGGGAATCATTAAATACAGGCAAGAGGCTTAATTTTTCCCTTGACCCTTGCTTCTTAACAATACAGATGGGGAGATAAGACCTTTTGTAGATACAGTCTACGGACTGAGCATAAAATATCGGTCTCTGCTCAGTCTTCAGATAGTTACTGAAATCAACTTGTTGGTCTTTAAAATCAAGAAACATGTTTTCTTTTATCATCAGGGCCTAGTGTGATGCTGGGAATATGTTTTTGGAATGTGTGAATCAAGCACCTCACTGTTTCCCTGTTTATTGCTTAGATACCATCTCTTGTCTGTACAACCCTTGATTAATAACATACAAACCAACTTAAACCTTCAATTTCCCTTCATTTATTTACTCATCAAACACTGAGTTCCAGCTACATATCAAAATCTGTCTTTCAATATTTGGCTATCTTAAATAGGTTTTCAGTTGTATTTGCATTGAAAACATCTTGTACTTGTGTCAGCATTCATTAGCTACTTTACCTTTTAATTTCTTTGCTATGTCTTGCTTTTACCACTTTTCACTTTTATACAGATATGAATCCTTCTGTATATTTAGTATATATATTATTCTGCATGTCACATATGCATGAAGACAATGTTTGCCTAGTTAATATTGATTCCTTCTTGGCCAAAGGATATGAATTGTCATTTAGAGAAAGATCAAATAAATTGCTTAATGAGTTGGATTAGAAACTTCAAGGTGAGATAGTCTACAGAGAAGGCTTTCTTTCAAGAAGAATGTTAAATCTCCTTTCTGATCATTCATTATTATAGCAATATTTCTAAGGAATGTCCCTCAGTAGGTGCATAAAATGAAATCATTGTAAGCTATCTTTTTGTCTTTCTACTCAAAAACTGGCAAGAATACTGTATTGTATAATTTACTAAATATAAAGTTATGAGGGTGAGGATTGGTCTGCTTTTTTGCCTCCTAATTTTCTCATCACTTAGAACAGTGCCTTTCATATAATGTTTATTTAGCAAATATATTTGTCAATATATCATTTTAACTATTCATAATTATACATTATATTAATAAATGCAATAACAGAGCTGCACATTTTAATGTCTTTTATGTTACAGAAAATATGTTCACATATATTAATTTTTTACACTAGAAATTTTATGAGATAGATTGGATAAAAGTTATTACCATTTCAAAAAAGTAAAATGTATTTTTCACTTATTCATGATGATAAAACCATTGCTTTCATAAATAAGCCCAGGAAGCAATTATTCTCATTTGGAGTTCAATATTCTTTTCTTTGTGCTTCAATATCTTTGTGGTAACTTCTCATTTCCTTCTCATATTATAAATATGCTTCTTACTGCAAAATCATTCTCAACACTTAATCTTCACAAATATGTGTGCTACTCAATGCACTTGGAACCTCTGACTCCATGATTTCAATTTAGTTCTCTCAGGTTAAATTCAATAAAATATTGAGCCCTCTGCTAGGACCTGAGAGATTCATATTTGAATAGATATTTTCTATACATATCTGAGAATTTTCTAATATGTCAGGAGACTATTTATACATAAATGACTCTACCATATGGACATCTTTGTTAAGTGCTATAAAACAGTGGTTCATAGTCTTCTAGTGAAGCAGATGGAACAATTGATTTGACTAGGAGGAAAGTGAAAAGCTTCATTTCAGGTCACATGACTGATGAGTATAATATAATATGGCATATGTCATGCACAGAAAATGTTTTTTCAATAATTGTACTTAAGTTCTTTCCAAACCCCAATATACCATCGAGTATTCCCAGTAGTGGATATTTTAACTTGGTAATTTTAGAATAAACTAAGTTATGTTAGTACTTCTTCAACTAATTTAAAGTCCCTCCACCTTGAGTTTTCTTGATTTACATTTATGTTGGAGATACTCATTGGTTTCAAACATACATGGGCAGGATGTGATGAATAAGCAAAAATCCCACCAAAAGTCATTACATGAGCAAAAAATAAGGTTTACATTGTCTCATATGATCTATGGTAACTCTTCTCCTTCAAAATGAGCATCTGCTGAGTTGTCTGTGTTCCCTTTGTGCCGTGTTGCATCCGCTAGTGGTTCAGTTATTGAGACTGAAAAAGCCCTCCTGTTCTTTCTTGTAGTTATAATTCTTCTCACCTACTTTTACATATTTTTTGGCTTTTCAGAAAACTGAGTAGAGCTGGTTTACTCTTACATGCAGCTTCTCTTTGATCTCTGTCCTGTTCACTCTGGGAGTTCAAAGTAGTCTGTGAGGTTCTTGCCAGCCAGAGTTCCAGATGTGACACAGGACACAAGTGGCACCTACTCGGAGATCCTCCAGGTTCTCTGCGTGCTTCATCTACCATCCCTCTACCTCACACTAACCCTATGATGGTAGATGAATGGGGTACAACACTCAAACCAGTACCTCACTTTTCTGTTCCCTCTCTAATGCCCTCTTTCACTGAATAGTTAATATGTCCTTTGGGACAGGGGGGAAACAGACTCAGAAATTTCTTTCAATATGCTACTTATTTTAAGGTGCACACTACACAGTTTGACCTTGGTTTCACTGTGCCAACTCCTCAAGCCAATGAACAACTCATATTTGTCTGGTGAAATGTTATTTGCAAGTGTGCAGGGAAAAACACATGATAGCTAATATGTCACAATACTTCATTACACATATAACTTGGCCCTTAAACAATGAATATTTCTTCAGGTAAGCAAAAAGAAGTTCTATTTCAGCATTGGAGGCATCCTCTGCAAAAACATGGAGATGTGAAAATACATGACATGTTCAGATAATAATCAGTACAAACACTTCGCCCTGGATCATGTTAATTTTCTACCTGAAAACAATACCTGAAAGGATTTCTTCTCTTTCCTTGAAAGTGTGACTGAAAATTCATGTCATAAAGGAAGCAGGTTTCAAGAGCTCTGTTAAGAATTTCTCTATTAATCACTTCCAACAACCTCTTGTCTATCAGTGGCAAATACAGCATTATGAAAGAATGTATTTTCTCCCATTTTCTCCTGCCTCAGAACAGGGCTTACTTACTGCCCAAATGGTAACAGAGTAAATCCTGATTGATTTTTTAGGTTTAAACATTAGAAAAACAGTTCTGTAAAACACAAATGTGCTGAAATTGCACTGCTAGTGTTGGGTTATTTATCATATCTCTTCTTTTTTTTGTAATTGTTGGTGGCTTGTGTTGTTAGTTGGCAACAAGTTAGGGGAAAAAAGAAAGCAGCTATTTGTCATAGGCATTCTGTGGGAGAAAATGATGAGGCCTGTATGCTGGTTTCTATCTGAGTCAGGTGAGAATTCAGGGACGGTGATTTGTTGTTTATTTTGTTGTTGTTGTCAAATTTTCATTTGAAGCACTCAACAATTTACTTTTGTGTTTTATGTTCTGTTCAGTAAGATTGCTTCATTTCCTTCAGGTGCATGTTATTTTAAACAGCTTGTCATTCCTTCATGGTAGAGCCCCTACTCTTATGTTTGATTGCCAGCTATCAAATAAATGATACACTTCTTAAAATAATACCATTTGGAAGTCAAATGGTTGTCAAATGAATTATTTGAACATCAAAATCACATATCCTCATAATTTAAATATTTATTTCAGTTGCTAACCATCCAATCACATGTTTAATTAATAATATCAAATTTCGCAATGCTTGAAAACAGTTGCTTGGCAGATGGTGAGGAGAGCACCAAATCATTTTCATTGGAAAAATCATAAGACAAAAGCAGCTACCATCCCATTCTCCTGTCAGTCAGCTCATTATTTATTTATACATTAATTTTAACTTAAAATAGCTCCATAAGAAACAGTAATTAATTTTGAAAACACTATAAATAATAAAAAATAGTATATACTGAATTATATGTATAAGCATGTAGAACAAATTTAAATACAGGTAAAAACATATACTAAAGTACTTGTATTATCAGACTTACATCAGTAGAACATTTTGCTTTTTATTCTCTGTATATTATTTCTATCTCAGTGAACATTCTATTTTAGAAACATTAAATATTAAAATATAATTTCACATGACACTTTTTATGATGAAATTCAATCTCTTTAGCAGCATTACCCTAAACTGTTTTTGCTGTGTATTTTTTTCAGGAGGAAAAACACACTTTTAATGGCTCTATATTATGAATAATTTAGTTGATCATCTATTAATGTTACTGAAATTATCCTGTTAAACTAATCTTAGCATTAATGTTACTATTGTTAATAATACTGAGAATATTAATATGGTTAAATGTTATTAATATTAATGCTATGTAATAATAATAAAATGATTTAATAGTTGGATATTTTTATAAAATGATACCAAAATTTAGGTTAGATTGATATCACTTTGGCATTAAGATAATAGATTTAAGAATGCATTTCAGTCTTAATGGTTTATTTTTTATTTAAATGAGGATAAATTTATAAACTTTATTGTAAAGAAAATAATTTAATTTTATTTCATAAGGACTTCAAAATAGTATAGTCTTATGAGAATGCAATTTGATATGCAAAATTTGTCAGGAAAATAAAAGTGAAGAATAACATATGAACATATTTCAACAGAATAAGAGTTCAGGAAGCTTTGCTTTTAGCAAACAGTCTTTGATAAATGTTATTCCTGGATGAAACAACACCATTAAAGACTGGCCTTTTCAGTAAATGGCATAATCAATACTGCATTTGCTAGGTACCAAAGATATTACTACATTTTTGAAAAAATTAAATAATGCTTTGGCATTCATTGAATAAATAATTGAAAAAAATTGCAAAATCACTTTCCTACTAAGTATACTGTTGCTTTGGTACACTCAGTTGTAGTGTCAAAAATATTATTATTCTAGAGCCAAGCATTCCTCTCTTCCAGAGAATGGAGGTAATATAAATCCACAAAGTAAATTCACCACACACTTTTCAATAACAGAATATGCAGGAGTTACTAGGAGCTGCATACCAAATTACTACACTGAGTTAGATATATAAATAGATGTAGCAATGCTCAATAAGATTATAAAGAGCAAGTTTTAATTGAAGCTTTGTTTAAAATACATGTGTCTCAATGAAATCACACACTGCATCCACAGATACATAAGAAGCGTTTACCTTTGGCAAACACACACACATGCACACACTTGATACATCTTTCATACAACCTTTAAATAAAATTTTAAACAATTATTGACTTTTGTACATCTTGTAGATGAAAAATACTAACCATAAGGGGATACACTAAGTACAATACAGCCAAGATTAGTAGGGATATTTTAGTTATTTTGTTATCAGTAAAGAATGTACCCATTTTAAATAAATGAGTATTTTGATGTAAATCTATTTTGCATTTGCCCACATACTTTTAAACCAAGCTGCATTTCAAAGTATCACATGGTCAACTGGGAAATATAAAATGAAATTAGGATATGCCTAATTACATATGTAGTCTTACATGTGGAATAAACAATAAAGTACAAGATAAAATATGTTGATTAAATAATAATGTAATACATACTCTGGAAAATTCATCTACTTCAGCTGGGAGCACTAAAACAATTTAGAAGCAATGGCATATTTTGTGCAGTTTCTATGTAGCTAAACAGCAGTACTGAGATGTACAATATATCAGACTTCATCAACTCTGGTTCTTACAACACATAACAAAATGGATTAGAAGGTGGATAAACTTCATTATACTTCATTTTTTATTTCAAATTTTTATCATCACTAATGCCACTAGGAATTAAACCAATAATGTCATGGAGACTACTACCTTCCTTGTCATGCTAAGACTGGTACTTACTAAACAGGGTATTACACCTATTAAGACCAATCTGTGAGATACTAGGTTATATTTGCATGTAGTTCAGTGAACCATCCTCAACTAGCTGTAACCACTCATTAATCAATGTAGTACAGTTCTTACAGAGCTTCACCAATGCAAAACGAATTAATGAATTTTTGTCTGGCAATCATTCTTTCTATAGTATTTTTATTTCAACAGTTTTATTATTTAAGTCTAGATTTTATTTTATCTTTTACATCTTCCTTATTCTACTTTAAAATGGCTTATATTTTAGATTTTTACACTATACATTACTATATGTAAATACATTTAAAAATAGTAGTAGCATCATATTCTGATTCTGATTAATATGTTTCTAAAATATATATAAGAATATATATTCTTATAATCTCATACTGAAATTCACTGCATAATAATTGCCAAAGTGATGCCCACACTATTGCATAACTGTGTGTAAGGGGTGTTAGGTAAAGATGATAATACGAAGTTAAGGTCTGCAGGAAACCTGACGGAGATTGTAGAACTAAAGGCAAATACATTTTTTTTAATGGTGGGAGGGCACTGATTAATAGAGAAAACTAATGTGACAAAATCAGATTGTTTGCAAGTTATACACATAAAGAAACAGATAAAGCTTAAGAGTAAGAGAACACATGTAGGAACCTTGTAACAAAGGATTTTTCAAATTTTTGCTTATATTTATTGACAAATATACTTATTTGTTACTGTCATAAGACTGGCATGTTTAAAAACATTTTGCACTGAGACTAGTGTCATGTGTAAAGGATACAATTTATTTTTTGAAATAAATGAATTCATATAAATAAATGAATGAAGTTTCCATTTACACTATTAATAACAATACATTAATATGTCTAACATTAATATACTGTTATTAATAGTGTAAACTGATGCACTATAAGGCAGAAACAATTTGACATAGTGTAAGACAGCATAAACTGTTTTAATCCTTTAAACAAGTAGTAAAGCTTTTAGAGATCAATCCTAAGTGGAAATTTGATGTTTTAAGTGAAAATATGTTTATCATATTATTATTTGTATAGTGAAAATAGAAATAAAAAATCAATTGTAATGAAATGATTATACTATGTAGAAGTAAAAGTAAAAATTACATAATCCAAACAAATGATCAATATGGAACCAGAGACATGGAAATAAAAACAAACTGACAGTGACCAGAAGGGAGGGAAGAAGGGATAACAGGGCAAAGGTGGGGAAGGGTCAGGTTAAAGAACTTGTACAAAGGACCCATGGACAAAGGCAACAGGGTGGGGATTGACTGAGGGGGCATTGGTGCAAGGGAGAGCAATGGGGAGAAAATTGGGACAACTGTAATTGAACAACAATAAAAAAGGAAACATATAATCCTAAAAATATTTTAATGATACAAGAAAATTCTTCCAAAAAACATTAGGAGAAATAAAGAGGACATAACTTTTATGTAAAGTAGCATATAAACTTCTATTATTTTACTTACACCTATATGCATATATTGAACTAGAAATATAATGGAAGTCATAGATAAAATAAGTAATGACATTTCTGTCTTGAGTTCCTTTGATAAACGAATCATTCTGATTTTCTTAGGCATCTTTGACATGACCTCTCATTTCCTTTTAGTGTTAATATCTTCTAGTTTTATGATTCCAGTCAGTTTCTCTCTTCCTTCCTTCCTTTACACAAACATTTACTCTGTCTTTCATGTTTTGGGAGCATGTCCAGTCCCACTACAGTGGCGAACAACACAGATGAAATGTGTGTCATCGTGCGGCAGGTGCAGGGGTTAAGGATCATTTTCTGTAAGGGCCAGATAGTAAATGTCTCTGCTACATAATATTCTCTGATTTTTGTTTGTTTGTTTTCTTTAAGAATGTAAAAACCATTCTTAGCTCATAGGACATACAGAACAGGCTGTAGCTTAAATTTGGCACAGCAGGCCAACCCCCATTCCGTTCAAGGGCACACCAGTAGTTGCTTTGGTTGTTATTGCAAGGATTAGGAGGCTATCAACAGAGGGTAAAGCATGTCAGACATCCTACAAACTGCAGGGGAGGCCGGAAGATGATGATTCATCCTGAGTGTCCATCGAGACTTAAACATCGTGCTGTCAAGTCATGCAGGTGGGATACTTGATCACAGTGACCTGGATCTAAAACTTAATTTCAGGTTACAAATAAATACAAATTATTTTGTAAGATTTTAATTTCATTTGGATATCTAAGAATGAAACTAATATATTTAAAAAGGAAGATAATGCTTTTAGTTATTCCTGTTGGGTTCATTACTAAAAATTGTTCATCAGAAACGCTGCACTTAGAAATTGATTACAAATATAGTACACTTGTATCAGTCTGCATTTATAATTATTGCCTTTGCTGTCATTATTTTATTAGGAGCAAGGATCTATTTCTTTGTGTCTTCTAATATTGTATTATTTTCTTTTAAATTAGTCTTAGATGGGAGGGGGATATGGAGGAGTGGGCGCAGAGGTGATTAAGAAGTACAAATAGGTAGTTACAGAACAGCCCTGGGGAGGTAAAGTAGGTATAGGAAATGGAGTAGCTGAAGAATTTATATGGGTGACTCATGGACATGAGCAATAGTGTAGGGATTGCCTGAGGGAGGGAGGATGTGCTGCCTGGAGGGGGCGCAAAGGAGGGAAAATCAGGATAACTGTAATGCCTTAATCAATACAATATAATTAAAAATGAAAAAGAAAATTCTAAAAATTAACCCTTTTTAAATTTTTCTCTATAGCACAGTCATGCACTCATATACTTGTACACCCAGTCCTAGATGCATGCACATAATTATAAGTATGTTATGTCATTTATGAATATCATGTCACAATATGTTTAATTACTTTAATGTAAAGGAGATTCTATCCTCAGTTATGCTTTATTCTAAAATAAATGACACTCTCGGAATTAAAAAGAAAGACAAATGATGGATTTCTACTTTTGATTATCCTACATGTGTTTATATAGATTTAAGAGATTATTTTTTTTCTACAGTTACACAGAACTGATTTTAATTTTCATTGTTTACCCCAAATTTTTTCCATCAGAATCAGAAGCAAAAAGTGATCTTCTAATATTGTTTAGCAATAAAGTCTCATAAAATATTTTATCTGTATTGTAAGCTAATTTTCCTGAACCTTTTCAAATGTAGGTCTCTTTTCTTATTTTACCTATTCACTTATTTAAGGCTTATTCATGAAACAAACATACAATTGTAATTTTTATACATTAGAGACACTATCACCAAATTTGCCACTTAAGAATCACACATGGTTTACTAGGTATATTTCTTCAATTAAATCATCTCTAATAAATGACAGATAATTTGAGTCGAGAATAAAATTAATCAATTTTGATATGTAAATTGTAACTTTAACATTCTTTTTATCTTTAACTTGAAAAGAAAACAAACAAAAAACCCAACTGCTTCTCTGGGTCAGAATAAATAAAATCATCTAAAAGTAAGTCCAAGTCATTTTCTTTCTACCCCAATATTTTATTACTTAGCTGGTTAGTTCCACCTGAAATTGTGGAGTTTTCAGTGGGATTAGCTTAATATCCTAGTTTGAAGCCTTCTGGTGAGCTCCTTCAAGAGAGATGAAATTACAAGAAAGTTCTGAGACAAAAGCCATTAGAAGAAAAAGGATATCAGCTAACGAGTCCCATGTGGTTAAAACAAACCTACTACTTCAAAATTTATGAGGTCAGATTCTCTTTAGAATCCTGTCAACTTCAGTTCAGATTGAAAAGCAAATAATACAGTTCAAAGTACTCCTGAAACTATCCCTGTGATTCTGAATTTCTATATGAAGTCAATTAAATATTCATTCCAAAAATGAAAATCATGTTTCTTTTTCCAATAGTTCTGTGTCAGATATTCTCCTAGGTCCCAGCTATACACCAGGGAACAAGAATAAGAGGGTTTTGATCTTTTAGGATTTATACTTGAGTGTACTTATACATAGTAGGAAATGAGGGGGAGGAGAGATTTAATAAGTAAACATAAATTTTTGAGGTGATTAAGTTTATTTTTTAAAATTTTTTTTTGTCAGGTATATCCATTGCCTAAATTTTAAATTTATTTTATTGTACTGTTTCCATTGAGAGCCCCAACATAAACTCCCATATGTGGGCAAATAATTTTTGACAAAGGAGTCAAAAACATGTAATGGAGAAAAAAAAATGGTGCTGGGAATATTGGAAAGCCACATGCAAAAGAATGAAACTACACTGTCATTTGTCACCATATTCAAAAATTCACCCCACATGGACCAAAGACCTAAATATAAGAAAAATTAATTAAAAAAACACTGAAAAATGGTGGATATTAAAAATTTATTTGTGAACATTATGAGCTAATTCATACAAGTGATGTGCAAAACAATTGATTATGAAAGCCATTAGGCCCAAACTAAGTTTCACCAATCACAGAATAGATAGTCAATCTACTTAAAACTGTTCAGAAAGTAGACATAAATAAAATAAAATACCACTATATTACAAAGCTATTATAAACCGATTATAGTTATCTTCACAAGAAAGTCACAAAGAAAGAAAATGATAGATATATCTGTTTGTGGATCTAATTATATTATAAAAATCAGCCAGTTAAAAGCAGCAGTGTTTAAAAACAAAATATATTATGTTAAGTAAAGGCAAAAGTAAAACTCACTATTTACAGATGACATATTATAGATACAAAATCCTAATACCAATTTATTTGAAAATAATCAAGGGCAATAAAACATGCAAATTCATAGAAGCCTGTGAAAACACAGGACTTTCAAGAAATTTCATTAGGCAAAACTCTGACTGACCCTTCAAAATTAATAAAAGAATCAAATTCTCTGGTTAGACATTAGGTATTCCTTAATGTTTTCATAGCAAATTTTAAAAAGCTATATATGTGGGCATATATACTACCTTGCTGAAACACTCAAAATGATACCTATTTGTCATTCAGCTTTGCTTTTTAAACATTTTTCTAACATACAGGAGTTTCAAAAATACATGCAGCATAAATTAATCATTGTTATCAGACAAAATCATAAAGAATATATTGTCAACTTATAGTTGATAAGCATTTTTAGCATTTTTCTCAATTCAACATTTTCTATAGGACCATACCGACAATACTATTTAGGGTTTTATGTAAGTACAAGGATGGTAGGTACAAATGTGTAATCAGTTGTCAGAATTTATTGAAAAGAATACTGGTACATTTTAATTTATGTTAACTATGCCTCAGTATAGAAAAAAATTAAGAACAGATTTCTATGTCTAGACCATAGTGGAGATGGAAATCTTGGCTGCATCAAGAAAGATGTGCTAAAGAAGAGATAGGTAACTTCACACAGGTCTTCAGCATTTTTTGTTCCATCATGTAAAAAAGCTAAAGTTTGGAATCAGATCCTTTGAAATTTGGGAATGTAATTTTTGCCTATGTTTTAATAAGATATAGCAAATATATGACCAGTTGGTATCTGCTTCAACAAAGCTGCTTGTTAGTATTGAGCACTTCTCCAGGGGAGTCAGGGAAGGAGGGTCTGAGTCTGCTCTTAGGTACAGTGGTCATTCGTGGCTACCTGGACCTGGGGATCCAGTTCCAACGGAGCAGGCTCACTCTCGATTTTGAGCACGAGTACGTAAATCTGGAAGGGAAAATACACTATAATCCATTTCTCTTTTTACTCCACCAAAATGCGTAATAAAATTGCTACTTGACATTTTAATTATCTTGTAGTTTTAGATGTTTATGAAAGTATTTGGTGACTTGAAAAGCAGTGACTATTTTCTTAGCTGTGCTTGAGAGCTGATTGATTTTGAACAAACTGTTTTTCTTTGGTGAAATCAACATCAATTTTCTCTCCATAGATACTTTACCTGTCACTGTGAACAAAAAGTCCATCAAATGATTGAATCACTTTTCATTTCAGTCTTAATAGGAATATATTGTTGAGTTATACAATGAGGGGAAAAGCCTGTAAAACACAACTATCTTCAACAAAGAGGCATTGATTGGATATATAATCCCATTATCTACTTAATCCTCTCAATTATACAAGGTCTACACAGAAAGTATCCAGCCACATAATATGAAAAATAGAGACATTTATTACAGAAGATACAAGATACAAAAAATGTTGTACACAGAACCAGGACACCTCAGTCCCCTTCAAAGTAGGCACCTTGGGACCTCACACAGTTTTCCCATTCACTATCAGCTGCCTCATCATATTTTCCTAAGTCTCATCAATGACCTGAAATATCTTCCTTTTCAAACCTGATTTTAGTTTTGGGAAGAGCCAGAAGTCTAAGGTCACCAAATCTGGACTGTAAGGTGGTCAAGTCACCTGGGTGGTTTGATGTTTCACCAAAATACTCTGTACCAGATGTGATGCATTAGTGGGTGCCTTGTCATGATGGAGCTGCCAAGCATCAGTTGCCATAGCAGCAGCCTTCTGAATCGTCCAATTAGTTTCTGTGGAGGAATATTCAAACTTATTGAAAAATCTGATGCAGATTCACTGCTCTATTCAGTCATTTTGAATATGACAGCCATACAGTATACATGTCATCAATAGCATCTACCGCCCCCACTGGCTAGTACAGTGAAGTCATCAGCATTCACACATAAGCATTCCAGTCCACTCCTTTGGCTGCTGGGTTACAACAATGTCCCACAAATTGTTCTCATATTAGTAGTGGCTGGACTTTTTCTGGACAGACCACTTCTATCAACTACAATTTCATTCAAACAAGCATTTCAAGTTTTTTATCCCATATCCTTTTTTGAAATAAGTTAAAGACAGTGAATATATGAGAAAGGATTAATAATGAGTTGAAATTTTCATAGCAGGGTGACTGACATACATTAAGCACTACAGATTTTAAATATGATGTCACAAAACTATGTGTACATATAGGAAACAATGCCCCTATGAACGTGTGTGTATATATGTATATTATATATATATATAATATATAACATATACATACATGGCATGTATATACCTACAGATATGGATTCATCCACATTTTTAGTCTATTTTGGCATATGAGTATATACACACACATAAATGGTGCACATGAGATATACAGACATCATATATATATATGTTTATGTACTCATATAGTGCATACTAATATGTGTATGTAAACATACATATACTATACACATGCTGTAATATATACACACTCACACATGTTCAGAAATAGTCCTAGATAGATTTTATTCTCCAATCAAAAATTGTTATTAGCAGTCATTTCAATGTATATTGTGTTATTGCTATTAGGATGATTTTAAGCATTGTAAACTTCATAAATGATAAACTATCCTAACATTAAAAATTATCAGTATTAATTTAAATTTGGGGGGCTACATATATTATTCATATTATTTAGAATGTGTGACATTTACATATTTACTCAATTGCTTAAAGCATCATATTCCCCAATCTTAAATAACAAAGTTTAACATACCCACAGATTGAAGAAGCACTCATCTTCAGTCAAATTTTAATACAAAGCTAGTCATAAGTAGTTTCTCCAGAAATAGCAACAGTGTAAAAATATACAGTGCTGCAAGAGTTAGTAGTTGGAGAAGTTTTGGAATAGAAATGTGATTTTAATGTAAATGCTAAAATCTCTGCTATGACAGATGGACTCAGCAGCTTCAGAGTGGGCCCCCACTATCTCTGCCTCACTCTTGGCTGCCTTGTGTAGGCTCCAGCCCTTAAAGCCATAATGGATCCTGTGGAGGCAGAGGAAGAATGCATAACACCATATAGCTATAAATGGTATGAACCCAACTAGTTAACATGTACTCTGAGATTCTTAACAACTAGCCTTTCACCTGCAATTATGTCAGCTGTTAAAAAGAAAACAAAAAAACAAAGAAACAAATAAAAACGAGTAGGCTACAGTAGTAATGCCAAATGAGATTTTTTTTTCTGTAGCTCTATACATATATTACATCTTCAAGTACACTTTCTCTCTCTAGCTTTCTATTTTAATCTGTAGTGCTTCCACTCTGGATAAATACTAGTCCTTGAAAACAGTGGGGTGTGTGTGTTGCTAATGCTGTACCAGAATGAAACTGTAGCTTATAGTTAACAGTTGAGGCACAGGAATGATTGTATCTGTATATTTCTTGGGAAAAAGAATTATAATATAGATTATATAGAGAATTGCTTTGAGTTTTGGAGCAATATAAACCTCATTTCATATTTTCAACCACATTTACTATCTATAATACACTTACTACTTGACATTTATGATAACTAAAATTATATATATTCAGTATGAAATAATTTGTTGATTGGTAGAAAGGCACAACCAAAATAAAATAAAATGGTAATCTTGGCATCTTTGTAGACTAAATAATCAGTGTGTAGACAGAATTTATTTATTTATAAAATATTTGCCTACCATTATGTAGACATTATCCATGATATGAAGACAAGTTTTAGGGAGAAAACTAGACCCTCTCTAATATAAATATTTAATAGTACTTTATTTAATCTTCTTTCACTTTTACTATTTTAATCAATGATGGTGTAATACGGTCAGAGCAGGTACAAAATGTGGCACAAAAGCAATGGGTGCAGATAATAGGTAAACATTAGTCACATTAATACCTTGAGCAAAAGCAGATGTCCTGCAGTCCTCCCAGGTTCCCAAAGAGAAATGTGCTGAAGGCATGCAGTGAGAGGATGTGTGTTCTGGTGACATATTTTGAGCTCTTTTTCTCTCCCTTCTACCAGCATTAATATATGCATACAGGGCTTTCTTGAAGACCATATTACCAGTAGGAAGAGAAGGAGACTACTTGGGTAGCAGACAATGTGCATTTGGATCCTAACTGCTTATGATAGCTGTCTGAAAAACATCAGGTACCTAGCAACTGGAGAATTGGATGTATGTGAAAAGGTGAGTTCATCTGAAATTCTTATGCAAAGATAAGTCAGAAGCCTCTTGCACCACTTAGCTTATTGTCCAGGTGACCCAGACCGAGCTCTCTGTGTCAATTTCAGACAGCACTGACAACACCCACCTGAGCAATCAATTTAAACATCTTAAGCAATGACATCTTTACCCTCCCCCCATGGTTCTATCTACTGAATTAAATTAAAAAATAAAAACTCCTTGAACCACCCCCAACATTATCCACTTTATGATCTTTTACATTCATGATTATTTTACTATATTACTATACATATCTAAACTAACAAACAAAATAGAGATAGACTGATAGACAGCAGGCTGACAGCTCTGGGGAGGGGAGTTGGGGATGGAACAATGAGCAAAAAAGAAAAAGAACTAATGGAAACGGACAACAGTGTATTGATTGTGGGATGAGGGTCAGTGGGTAGAAGTGGAAAATTGTATGGAGGGATAAATGGTAATGGAGATAAAACAACAAAAATACAGTAAAAAATGTGAAAACGTTATTTAATTTACCTATTAAATGGACTCATTTATTTTATTTCATTGCCACTATTTTGTTCCAATGATACAATAAATAGTTATACAATAAATAAAACTTAATATCATATGAAGATAGTTTAAGGAATATTTTCAACTTTCGGGTTGTGTATGAAAAGCAACCAGTCTAGAACATATTTTGTGGTAATTTCCCCCAATGTGTGTGATTGTAGAGTTTTGAAAATGCTGTACAAAAATTTGCACTCATTAATTTATGCAACAAACACTTTTGGCATAGTGTTAGTACTGCAGGCAGATGAAACAGATGAACAGGCAAAATTTTTACTGACTGCAAAGACAATAAGCCTCAGGGGACTATAAAGGAGAGACTATAACTAATAAGTATTTCCACAGAGTGCCTCTATGACTATAGTTAGTACATCTGTCCTTTAGGTCATTAGTGCTGGAAGATTCCCCAGAAAAGGATTTACAATTTGTAAAGATGAAAAGAATTTATATAAAATTACATTTTGTGCATCTCTTTTTTTCAGTTTGATTTTTCCTCTTTGTAATAATACCAAAATTTCAGTAGTAGAATTGAATAGTAAGTTCCAGAGAAACAAAACAATTACATCAAAATAGTGCTACTTTAAAAAAAAATTTTATTATTTATTTTTAGAGAGAGGGGAAAGGATAGAGAAAGAGAGGGAGAGAAACATCAACGTGTGGTTGCCTCTCGCACACCCTCACTGGGTACTTGGCCCACAACCTAGGCATGTGACCCGACTGGGAATCAAACCAATGACCCTTTGGTTCACAGGTGGCACTCAATTTACTGAGCCACACCAGCCAGGGCTACTTTCAGTTTTTTCATTTGTCCTCACAGAAGCATATATAGAATTAATAAGAAGTATAGAAAATTAATACTTAAATAAGAATATGTGTGCATTGAAATTTGAGGACATTATATTTCTAAAACAAACTTCTAATAATTTAAGTAAATAATAGCAAGTGTATTAAACTTATTTGAAATATTTTGTTGTATTTTGATAATAACATGAAATTAGTTTATGCTTAAAACTAAATATGCAAGTAATTGAAAAATTTAGGCAACTAGTTGAATAACTGACAGTTTATGAGAGAACTTATTAATAGAATGGACATAGAGCCAAAATTCCTATTCATTAAAAAGGCTTATTAAGGAGTCAGTTGTTTAAAGAGTGCTTATCTAAGATGCACAGGAATACTGGTTTCCATAGTTTAAGAGTATTTTTCTTGTAATTATTATATAAGCTAAATTTGTGGCTTTATGCAATAAGAACTATAATTTACAAATTGTTTTTCTATAGCAATAACAAAGTAAATTTAAAAAGTTTTAACATACATGAATTAAATTGCAACTTGCATAATACAAATTTTAGTAAAAAATCTAATCATTCAATCAAATTTAAAAATGACAACTAAGACACATATGCTAACATTTAAATTTTTAACTTCTCTTAAAATCGATATCTCTAGTAAAATGAAGCTTTTTTGGAAAAAAAGCAAAAGTAATATTTGCAGTGGAACAAGATAGAGGTATTAATAGCTTCTCCTTGTTCATTATCCCCTGACACACTGGTAAGATACCAAATATCAACTGACTGGATTTCAAGTTTTATTATTCCCATTATTTTCTTATGCTCAGAAAACCATTACATTCAACTCTGTATCTACTTACCTATGTATTTGTAATACATTTATACCAAAAGTTTTAACAATATTTTTTACTCTTTTTTAATAAAATTTATTTCTGTCTTCTTTGGAGAAATGCCTACTTGAGTCCTTAACCCATTTTTTTAAAACAGGTTAATTGTATTTTTTTTATTATTGAGTTATATAAGTTCCTTAAATGTTTTGGTTTTTAACTCTTGACCAGATATTTGGTTTTCAAATATTTTCTCTAATTCAATGGATTTTTGTTTTATTTTGTGGATTGTTTCCTTTTCTGTGCAGAAGCTTTTTGGCTTTAAGTAGTCCCACTTTGTTTTGCTGTTGCTTTTGCTTTTGGTGCCATATCCACAAAAATCAGTGTGAGACCAATGTCAAGGAACATTTTCCCTATGTCGTTTTCTAGAAGCTTTATGGTTTCAGCTCTTGTCTCCAAGTCTTTATTCCACATTGACTTATTTTTTGTGACAGTTTAATGATATTAATTCTTTTAATTCATGAACACAAGATATCTTCCCATTTATTTCAGTTTTTTTCAATTTGTCTTATAAATATCATAGTTTTCAGTGTACTTACCTTTCAATTCCTTGGTTAAATTTATTTGGTTTTAATTGTTTTTCATACTACTGTAAATAAGACTGTTTTCTTTATTTCCTTTTCAAATAGTTTGTTATTAGTGTATAGAATGCAAATGATTATTTGTTTTTGGTGTAATCTTTAGAATTTTCTATTTATAGGATTATAGAATCAATTTAACTTCTTTCTCCCTGATTAGAATGTCATATTCACTTACTCACTTGTTTTCCTTAATTTCTCTGGTAAGGACTTTCAGTCCTGTCACTGCGTTGGATGGAAACCATGACAAATGAGCACCCTTGTTTGTTCCTGCTTCATAGATGGAAAGCTTTCTCATTTCACTATTTAGTATGATGTTGGCTGTGAGGCAGTATTATCTTCATGTTTTTCTTTCCCTAAAATAAGTCAGGAAAAGGTAAAATAGGAAAAAATAGATGGGAAAACATAAAATAGATAGTGGTAAAATTAACCCAAATTTCATAAAATGCTCCATTAAAAATGTTTTAAATACTTCAAGTAGATTTTCAAACTGGATTAACAAGTAAGAAAAGATTATGTTTCTCTACAAACAATATGATAGAAAAATTCTAATCATAAGATCTGGAGTAACTATATTATTATCAGACAATAAGCTACAGAAATAAGTATTAAATATATTAACAGAGATATTTTCTAGCGATTCATAAGTCAAATTTTGAGAAAGACCTACCAATTACAAATCTGTTTCCCATACTACTAAAGTTTAAGATTACATGAAGGAAACTTGACAAAACTAAAAGAATAAATAAATAAATGTCCAATATGAGTTAAAGAACTCATCACTCCACTCTGAGTTATTGAAAGGCCAAAAATTCAGTAAATGTATAAAACATGTAAATGACATTACCAATTACCTTGAATTTATTGATATTTATAGAATATAAATATTTATATTATCCTTATTAATCAGTAATAGTAACAGTATAAAAGACATTCTTTCACCAAAGCAGAATACCATGGGCAGAAAAAAACACCAGACCATAAAGCTAATATCAAAAAAATTTAGATGAATTGAAATCATACAAAGTTTGTTCTCTGACAAACTTTGTTAAATTAGAAAACAATGAGAAAAGAGATTTTCAGAAGATTCACAAATATTGTTCAACTAAACAGCTTATTTTTAAGTAAAAGATGCCTGAAAAGAGAAAAAGACTAGATACTTTGAAAGGAGGTATGTTGAAATACAGCATGAAAACATATGTGGTATTTTGTAGTTTAAATACTTATACTAGAAATAATTAAAGTATAAAAGCAATAATTTGGGTCCCAACTTAAAATAATAAAAAACAATGTGTTGTACTTAAATAATAAGAAAAAAAGAAATAATAAGAATAAAACAGACAACACTGAAGTGGAAAACAGACAAATAATAACAAATTAAATAAATCAAAAGCCAGATTTTTGAGACATTGAATGCCTGACAAATTTCTAGCCAGGTTTATCAAAAAACACAGAGCAGAAAAAAAACAAATTGTCTATATCATGAATAGCAAGCAAGAATTAATTACAGACCCCATGGATATTAAAAATACAAGTATACTATTAATAAGTGTATAGCAATAAATATGAAAACTTCATTTTAATATTTATTGAAAGAAACACATTTCTAGAAAGACACACTTGACTAAATGAAAACAAGGTGAAATAGAAAACTTAAATTAGAACTCTTTTCATCTCATTTTATGAGGTCAAGTTACCTCATACTAGAAATAGACTAAGATACAACAATAAAGTAAACCACAGACCCATATCATTCATGAAATATGTGCGAAAGTCCTTAATAAAATACTACTAAACAGAATCTGGCAGTATGTTAAAGTATAGTACATAAAAACTACAGCTGAGTTATCTCAGCAATGTGTGCTGATTTACTACTTGAAATTAATCATGGTAATTGAAGAAATTAATGGTATAGTGGAGAAAGCATATGAATTAGTATATTACATGTGAGGTTATACGCATGTATATAAAACTCTTTACCTTAAAATTTCCTTTTGATTTTGACTATCTACAAAGGTTTTATTTTGTTGATTTATTTTTCTAAATGGAATTTGATCTTGGCATATATTGTAAGTAGTTTATATTAGGATCTGGTCACAAAAGAACATTCTAATATTATATTCAAATATATATTTTTATTCATTGTCAACCATGGCTTCAATATTACAAACAATTATTTTTAACTTAGATACATATTCACTTTGGGGCAACACATAAAAGTATTTTTAGCTTTCTATATAGCAATATGCTCAAAAGGTATACTAAACAATGAGTTTTATACAAACTTTTCACACACAAAATCATAGGGGTTAAATTTTGATTTTTAATATTTCAAACAAGAGCTTATAAACATATCTGTATTTTTCTACTATCATATTTAAAGAAAATAAAACCTTTTACATTTAATATTTTGAGCAGCCAAAAAATATCCATTGAACTGCAAAAGAAGAAGACAGCATCTTTCAAGTAAATCCAACAGTCTTTAACTAAGACTGACATGATGACACAATGAACCTACAACTGAGATAAAGAAAATGTCAGTGTGTAAAATCAATGATCCATGCTTAGACAGAATATGTAATTCAATTATTCCTCTCCATAATAAATATTCTTCAGTGTAGTAGTAGGAAATATTGTTTGAAATGGGAGACTTGTGGGCATCCTTAAAATACAGTTTTGCTACTGTAGAAATTTACATTTAGGACTTCTGTCCTTCCCTATAGGACCATGACCACCAGTCCCTGCCTGCTCCTTCCCTAACCTCCAAAAATAATACATCTATGAAAATTCAGGAGATTTTGTTGGTTGTTGTTGATGTTATTTTGTTGTTGTTTTTTTACCTTCACCTTTATGAGACTTTCCATACTTGTCAGGGAAGTCAAGAGGGATAAATAAAATAGTTAAGTCTGGAAAATTTATACTGTAAGAGACAATGATAATCAAGAAGAGAAATAGATTAGAAATAAATAGAAGAAAGGGTTAGGTGATTAGAGATTGAATTGTCTAAAACTGTGCCCCTTATAGAACTGAGAGGTGCTATATAGGAAAAGGAAAATAATTTAAGAAGTATGAGCCAGACTTGTAGGGGAGAAGGTTTTTATGAAATTACTCCTGTTCCTTATAGTTTCTTCTACAAAATCAGGTAAATATTTCAATTGCTTTCTATATCCATAGTTATATATTTCTTTTTCTATGTTTAAGGAGTATTTTTTAAGTGACCCAGTCTTAGAAACTAGCTTTTAATTGGGAATGAGTTTGCCCATTTTTTTCTGCAAATGAAGACCAAAATACAGAAAGTCAAATGCAGAGAGGATAAATGACTCGTCTAAGATCACTCTGCTAGTGAAGCATAGAGCTGGAGCTACAGGAGAAGCTTCCTGATCCCTTGTTTTGATTTCTCAATATTTTATGAAACTGTGAAATCATAACAACAGGCTGCTCAAAAACTGCCTTATTTTTCTCTTCATACTCTGCATTAGAGAAATAATTGTTCAAGCTGGTTCTCAGGAATAATTTCAGCAAATTAATACTCAATTGTCTTTGATCAGTATATGCCAGGATTTCTACATTTCTCTTTTCTCTGTTAGTGAACTACCTCATAGGCTATTGACCACTTTGGACAGTTTGGTAGAATTCTAAACCTACCATACTTTGCCAGATTTTGTGAATTTTTGAGCCTGTCTGATTTTATCTCATCAAGAAAAGATTTTGAATTTAAAAAATTCTCCAATGGAAATCACTTTTGTAATATCACACATCCCTCAAATTAATGATATTGAAACTGAATATATCCCCTTTTCCCTGAAATCTGAACTTATTTTTGTATTTCTAGTGACCTAGATTAGGATCTTGGGATTTACCTCTGACCAATCCTTCACACTTAATATTTGAACATTCTCCAAAGTTTACTTCATAAATGCCTATTTAATTACTCACATATCTCTAACAACGATTTTTAAATCCTAGCCTAAGCAGTGATTATTCCTCATTTAGATTGCTGCCCAAAATAAAAATATAAAAGACCATACAGACACAAACACATGTAAAAATCTAACAACAAAACTTAACTGGTCAAGTGTTCTCACACTTCAAACCATTCTCCACCCGATTACTAACATTTTGTTTCCAAAACAAAAATCCAGTTATGACATTCTCCTGCTTAAAAACTTTCCATGATTCTCATGGCTTAAGATACAGTTTAAATCCCTAACTACGGCTCTCACCCTTCTCCCAGATCTGGCTGCCGACTACTGCAACACTGCATCACTCCTCACCTGCACTTACTGCTTATAATTCACTTCCTCCTAACCTTCTAAAAGATTCTAAAACTCTGCTGATGTTATATTTTGTAATGAGTATATGGCTGTATTTTTCGTATCATATTAAGTCTCAGTTAAATTCTTTACCTATGGCATACTTTTATATCTTAAACTTTCCCATCATAAGACTTAGCATGATTTATTCTACTTGTTCTGTGTATTTTTTGTATCCTCACACCATCCCCTTCCAACAGATTTTAAAATTAGAGAGGATAGAGATCATTTCTGCCCCATTTACTCTTCTAACTCCCAGTACATAGGTTCTTGGTCAATGGTTGCTGAATGATTGATTATTTGGATGATTGAATTCCAAATGAAACATGCCATTTAAAAGTAAACTTTTATTTATTTAATAAGTGAAGGAACAATTTATATCTAATATGTCTTCTTCCCCTTTGTTCTCTTATAAAATCATCATTCCCATTGCTTGCAAATGATAAGTGCTCGCACCCACACACACCCCTAAGTTCTGTGAACAAAGCTAGAATTATCTACTCTAAATTTGGCTGAGTTCCTAGATCATTAGTCAAATATCTACAACTGCATCACACTCCCTGAAAGAGATGTGTTCTAAAAATTTAATTTCTTTCAGTTGACTCAGTTCACATTGAATTATATTCTAATTTTAAAAACACTTTAGTTTTCCAGTTATTTGCAATGGCCATTGACTTCTAATATCTTGCCACCTTTGCTTAGCCTATAAAAATAATCACACAAACCTCTCACTAGGTAACTGTTTTCCTGGTTGCCAATATTTAAAAACACTGCTTTATAAAGTATATTTATTTAAATAATCCTACTGGTCAGATAACAGTAGTCTCTTTCATTATTGTTACTTCAATTATTAGAAACCAATTAGTCTTAAAACATAGAGCATGCATAATTTACTACTGTACAATTTCTGAGAAGTCATCATAAAAAATCTAGCTGTCCAAGGTTCTGAGTTCAGTTTGTTTAGAAAAGATAAAATATTTATATGAAATGTAGAGATCTGTTGTTTGACTTTGTAGCTTCAATAGACATCTAAAAAGGAAATAACTGCAATAAAACTTGTATTTGTGCAGTGCTTTAAAATTTGCAGATTAATTTCTTTCGTATATACATTATTGGCAATAGTATCAAGTAAGCAAGAATTTCACTACTAGTTTATGAATATGTTAATTAATATGGAAAAAAGAATAAATAGTGTATTTTAACACTATTCACAGGTTAAATACTATATATACTCAAGGTTTTTATATACATAATTTCTTTGCAGTGGTTTCTCTACTGTAGAAAGCTATTTCTCTAACATGAAGACATTCCTATATATTCAGCATTCATTAATGAATGTGACAGACAATACTCTTATTTGTAAGGACGTACATGCAGGTAGGAAGGATCAGAGATAAGCAATGGTATTTTAAAAAGATAATCCCTAACAGGTAAGAGAGAAAAAACAAAAAATATATAATATGAAAATGTTTGAAGAGAGATTAAGTCATGGTAATCAAGGGAAATCCTATGGTAATCATAGAATTCTTTGTCCAGGATATTTTTAACTGGACAAATAACTCCAAACATAGTTGCTGAGAAAGGAGCTGACTTTAGCAACCTAAAGAAAGCCAAGTTGTTTACTGTGCAAGAAAGAAGGTGTCAGGTGATGGGGCCAAATATGTAGACAACAGAAAAATAACAGGGCATAAAATATATAATAAGGAGATGCAATTTTATTAATGTGTATTATGAAGCTAGTAAAATGTTCTAGTTGAGGGAATTATGTGATTTGATTTATGGTTTAAAAGAGAATTATTCTATTATTGTATATAAAATGGATTTCAGTAGAGGTAAAATTAGAAGCAAGGTGATGAACTACTGTATTTGATCAGGAAAGATAAGGTAACAAGTCTAGAGTGACAGATTTGAGATAAAAAAACAAATTGAAGTTGAAAGATTAAAATATACTTTGAAGGTAGAATTGACATGTAGTAAACGAATGTGGAATGTGAGGTAAATAGAAGAATAAAAGCTAAGAAAAAAATTTTCAACTCTCAAGACAATGGGTTTGATGTTTTATTTTTACTGAGATGTGATCAACTGGGTGAAGAGAATTTTTTAGTTCAGTGTGAGAACCAATAATATTATTTTGCATGTGTTATGCTTAAAGTTTATTGGAAATCAAACTGAAGATATCAAATTAGCAAAAATTTGGAACTTGAAATAGAGTTCTGGACAAGGTTTAAATATTGGTGAACCAATTTTACACTCAGGCACACATATGAGGTGTGTCCAGAAGATGTCCAGCATCAAAATATTTAAAAAAGAGAGATATTTATTGAAGAACATACAAGAATCATTGTACATAGGATGATGATACCTCAGTCCCCTTCAAAGTAGGCACCCTGGGACCTCTCACAGTTCCTTCAATCGCCATCAGCTGCCCCATTGTATTTTCCTGAACCTCATTGATGGTCTGAAATCACTTCTCTTTAAAAGGTGATTGTAGTTTCCACAAAAGCCAGAAGTTTCAGGGTGCCAACTCCAGGCTGTAGGATGGCTTAGTTACCTGAGTGACTTGATGTTTCACCAAAAAACTCTGCATGAGATGTGGTGCATGTGTGGGTGCCTTGTCATGATGAAGCTACCAACCACTAGTTGCTATAGCTTCAGCTTTCTGAATCATCTGAATAGTTTCCAAGGAGGAATGTTCAAACTTAATGCAAAGTCTGATGCAGATTTGTTGCTCTACTTGCTCAGTCATGTTTGAATGTGACAGCCACACAGTACACATGCTCACATGGCATACTCAGTGGCATCTACCCCCTCACTGACAAACTGTAATTGTTCACATGTCTGCATTCCAGTCCAATCTCCTTGGCTGCCAGGTTACATTGATGTCCTCCAAAATGTACTCATTTTATTAACAGTGGCTGGACTTTCCTGGACAGACCTCATATACACACATATACACAGCATATAATAATGTAAGGCATTGGACAGACTGAATTACTGAAGTACAGTGATTGATGGTTAAGAAGTTTGAAGGGAGTGAAAGCCCTGGGACACTAATATTTAGAGATCAAAGTAGAGGAAGCTGGTTCACAAAAGGCAACTTTAAAAAGCAGACAGTGACATCATCGGAGTGTGAGATCACAGAAACTTCTCTATATCAATAGAAAGAGAGAGGAGGAGGCAAAGGAAAATATGTGATTTACTTTTTTAAGAATTTTGTAGCTATTGACAACTAATTATTATGGTTACATTAATTATACCAGTTGATTATACTGTAATTATACTATATTAACACTATACTATACATAAACATATGATTATATATAATTTCATATATAATTTTTGCAGATACTTTATTTATATTATATTATAATTATATATTGCATATATTATACATTATATAAGTATATAAATTATATATACCAATATAATATATACTATGTAACACTATACTATATATAAATATAATATATTAATTAAATATACAATAACTAGTCCAAATGCAAAGGTAGTTTATAGAATTTTGATCATTTATTTATTCATTAGGATAATATTTGTTAAACCATATGTTAACTCATTTTTAATTACACATAATATGGCCACTCATTGTAATAAGCCTACATTTACATAGAAAATAAAAGTTAATTAACACATAATTACAATAAAACAGAATAAATGCAATGATAAAAATATGTAAATGAAATGAGTGAAGAGAATAAGGGAATACATTCATTCTAAGTGAAAAAAAATTAGGCAAATTGACTAAAAGCATAGCAATTTGTTCTTGCAAAATAGTATGTTGTATGAAGTGAGTGAAAAACCAAAATTGCTAAGATTGGTATGGAGGGGTTCCATGGCAAGGATTTTCAGTTTCATTTGTCAGTCAGTTAGAAGACATCAACATGAGGATTAAGAATAAACTATTTATATTTGATTAGAGATAAACAAAACTTGTGATTACAAAAAGGAAAGAATGGAGGATGTCTAAATAAAGGCACAAGCACGTAGTGGGCACTATTTGCATTAATTCTGTTAAGAGAACATGAAGGGCTGACTCACGGAACATATATAAAGGACCCCTGGACAAGGGCAACAGGGCTGGAAGATTGGATACGGGGTATGGGGGCAGGAGGTGGGCTGGGCACGGGGGATCAATGGGGGAAAAAGTGGGACAACTGTAACTGAGCAATAATAAAACAATTAAAAATATATAAGTAAATAAATAAAGAGAATATGATCTCAAGTCAAGATAAGAATAAGTGATAGATGGCAAGGCACAAATATTAGAGAAATAGTATAACATAACTTTTTAAGTAATATCACATTGCCTGCAAAGACAATACAAGAAAAGACACTGATTTCTTTTAAATTGGGTGACTGATATAATTACCAAGCACAGTAGAGAAATTTAAAATACATAAGTAGCAGTAATGTCTACTTCATAGTAGCAAGAGTGTGAAAAAACATAGTACCAATCATCACTGAAAAATATTTTATCCAGATAAAATCATTTATATTTAAGTTAATACATATAGATATACAGAAATCATTTCAAGGAAAAAAGTCTGGCTCTAACAGCCAGTTCTCAGGAAAGCTAACCAGGTGGCATGTTCAGGTATTTTGTGTTTGCTCAGGCTTTGGGGTGAGCAGAGTTCATGGGCCTACAGAGAGGAGGGAAGCCTGACTGAAGTTTGGCCAAGAGAAGGCAGAAGGTACATTCAGTCAGGTGGGATAGCTGGTGAGCAACCATATACAGTTGGGTTTATACCTTATATCTGAAGGGATTACTACTAGTGACACAATTAGCTCTCAACACTGTCTCTTGTAGGGCAGTAAATCATACATTCCTCCAACATATCAGCAAGTGTGCTGACGCCATGTTACCAGCGTGCTACCAGCCTCCTGCCTATTAACTGATAACAGGAAATGCAGTCTTGCCAAAGCAGATGCTGGGAATGGACTCAGACTCAGTGAAGCCCTTTCTCTCACACTGCTTCCTCTCCCTTATCTCCTGTTCCTTGGTCAAAGTTACTTTGTCAGTAATTTTTTTCCTAAGTAGGCAGACATCTAACTTAAGAATGGCAAATCATTATTTCCTTTGTCTCTAATTTTTATTAGCAGTGTTTTTTGTTATTTTCATATCTATATATACATTCTACTCCTTGGGAATATCTAAAAGATCTCTTTCTCTTTCTCTAGAATTCTGCACACGGAACTTTAGGGGACTCTGTGGAGATGAGGATACAAATTCTAGATAACAAAACAAGTGTAATTGCTTATTACTTGGCCCCATTCAGGAGGTCAGGCTTCCAATATTTTAATCTTTAATCTTAATAGGAAAACACCATTCAAGATTACATGGAGTTATTAGAGTATGGATTTTTTTAAAAATACCTTATTTTAGCATTGTGTTTGAAGATATATAAGATATTGAAAATTTAACATATAACCACCAACAACTGGAAAATCAGCATTTAATGTACTCAAGTAGGGTTTACAATAATTATTTTAACTAGAAAATTAAACCAATGGAAATAATCATGTGTTTGTATATGTGACTGTGTGTCTCTGTGTGTGCATGACTGTGTTTGCACTTTTAGGGAAAGTCAATTAGTAAATACTAAACCAAGTATGTATCCAAGTAGTATTTTAAATGAAGACTTAACAGTAAATACTAGTTTAGGTACTAGTACTAATTTACCACACTGTAATGTTTCTTTGCTAAAAAACAATGTTTGCACCGCATTATTCCATTTGCTTTAAAAAAATGTTAACCAAGAATAAGCAATTAGCATAACATTATAATAGATGCTAATTGTGAAATTTCTGAGCATGTATGATATTCCTGACAGGTTGAAGCAAAAACACGCCCTCAAATAAAAAGGATGAGCTAAGACAGAAGTAAAGCTTAAAGTCAAGTCTTCAAGGGGTGCCCATTCATCATTCATTAATGAGAGGCAACCAGCTGCTACATCAACCCAGATGCCTCCTTCTGTTCTTCAGGAGCCCACAAGGGAAAGAGCACAGGAAACTATTAGAGAAGCAAAGAGCAGACTCAGCACCAGCAGCTCAGTTAGGCAACTTATCAGGTAACTAGGAAATCCTGAGTGGCATAAATTTACAAAAGGTTTCTAAATTTATTGTGGTGAATAGAAAAGATCCTGGTGGCCAAATCCAGTCCAATTAGGATAAAAACATTTTTCCTCCTTAACTGCCAGCTTTCATATGACAAATTGCTTCTTCTCAAACTCAGCCAATTTTCAAATGTCTACTATCTGGGTTTGCCCAGCAGGAGGCTAAAGGGTCTCTTATACTGACAGATGCTCCTTGCCTTAAGTGTGCACAGAATTTAAACAACTTTTACTTTCTGATGATAGCCATTTAAATTAAATTAATATGAAACTAAAACTAAAACTTAGCCATTTAAAATGTGCTCCTTTTAAGGTAGTGTTTTAAGTGATTACTAACAGGCAAAATAGAGACAGACTCAGAGCAAGCTGACAGCTGTTGGGGGTGCTGCTGCATGGGGGTGGAGAGATTGAGCAAAAGAGAAAAAACTCATAGACGCAGAAAACAGTGTGGTGATTGCCGGGGAAGGAGGGTAGGGGCAGGTGAAGGAGGGATGAGGGGATAAATGGTGATGGCTGGAGACTTGACTTTGGGTGGTGAACACACAATACAGTACAGAGATGATATGCTGTGGAATTATGCACCTGAAGCCTGTATAACTTTGTTAACCAGTGACACCCCGATAAATTCAGTAATAATGAAAAAATAAATGATTGAAGATATCAGTAGTCATCTGTATTTTGCTAATATACAAGTTATATATTTTTTCAGTTTTTTTTAAGATTTTATTTTATTTTATTTTTAGAGAGGGGAGGGAGGGAGAAAGAGAGAGAAAGAAATGTCAATGTGCGGTTGCTGGGGGCCATGGCCTGCAGCCCAGGCATGTGCCCTGGCTGGGAATCGAACCTGTGATGCTTTGGTTTGCAGCCCGCACCCAATCCACTGAGCTACGCCAGCCAGGGCTAATTTTTCTCAGTTTTATATTTGCAAAATACTTTAAAAAATCAATGATCGATATTTGTTACAATTGTGTATTTTACATATTTCTGAAAAATATATTATTCTTGTATTATTGTTATGATAATCAGGTGAAGTGCATAGGCAGGTATATTATATGCAATTGATTTGTTAGGGAGAATAATTTCATTTTTGTATTTTTAGTTCATTATTTTTGCTTTGACACTGTGTGGTAGAGCCAGGACTATGACCCAGGCTGTTTCTCATCTCACTCAAGGTACATCCTATTAAGCTCTGCTGCCATTATATAAATTCAAGTGAAAAATATACTCATTATGTTGCATATTTATAAATTAAATAAAATAAAAATTGTAGCAATTGTCTACATACCTAGTAACAAAATTTAGCCCTTTGTATGTGTGTGTCAAGGTGGTTAAAGAGAGTAGTTAGACATCTTTATAAATCATTTAAAGAGAAGCTTTTAATTTGTTGTTCTTTACCTGTGCTTTAGTAAGCCTCTGTGTTAGTTTGCTGGGACTACCATAAGAAAGTACTGAAACTGGAAGGCTTAAACAACAGAAAATTATTGTCTCATAGTTCTGAAGGCTACAAGTCCAAAAAATATGTTGACAGTCTTGGTTCCTTTTGCAGTGTGAGGGAAGGATCTGCTTCAGGACTTTCTGCTTGGCTTGTAGATGGCTGTCTCCTCCCTTTGAGTCTTCACGTCATCCTCCCTCTATGTTTATGGCCCTTTGTCCAGATTTCCCTTTTTGTCAGGATAAGCAGTCATATTGGATTAAGGGTTACTCCAAAAGTCTCACTTTAACTTGGTTTCCTCTGTAAATAAGGTCACATTCCAAGGTCGGGAGGATTAGAAAGTATAAAAGAAGAAATGTCTTACACTTAATCTCCATTCCCTAAAATAGCATTTTTTTTTCCTTTATCATGGTGCAGTGATCAGTTGTCCCTACTCTTACTAAAAGCTGTTGTTATAATGGCCTTGATTCCATCACTTGACTGTGCTTCTTTTTAATCTTCAAATCTATAAATCCTTTGCAGATTTCATGCATTTCATCATGTTTTTGGTTATTTTTTAAGTTTCTAACCTCAGGTTATTTACTAGCCATTGTCCTATCATTTCTGCCATTCTCAACATTTGAACTTGAAGTTAAAGATCTGTGCTCACCAATCCTCTTAGACATCCGTCTTTCATCTATTGCTCATCCCAGTTCCCTTTAGCTTCCACCCTCAGTTTTACCAAACCACTCTGAACCTTCAGCCATGACAAAAGAATTAATTGAAAGTAAATTTTCATTTTCATTCTGTTATTACCTCTCTATGATATCTGTTTTTGTTTACCCCTTTCTTGAACTTTCTTCTCTGCTTCTACCTTTTTATTGCATATGTCATAATTATCTTCTTCCAATCATCCAAACATGTTGGTTTTTACTCCATCCTCTTGGCCTTGTATTATTTTTATTCTAAATAGACACTTTATTTAACTTACTCCATGCCCTTGCTCTTGTTTGTAGTGCCACAGTGCCACTTATGAACTTTTCATCCCCAGGTTTATTTATATAGAGAGATTTTTCAAAAACAATATAAAAATAGAACTGACCACCTTTCATGCTTCTTTCCAAAACTTTTTCATAAGTTTTTCTTATCTCAGATAAGTGTGTAATACTACACTTTACATAAACTTTGACTTTTACTTATAATAACTCCCAAGATAATAGAAACTTAAGTTATTTAATATTTTAAATTTCTTTGTCTACATGGCAGCTGTTGGGATATCACCTTTTGTAAATGTCCTATTGATATGAATTATTTATAATCCCCATTTCAAAACCATATGCATAGAATTGACATTGACCCTTTAATGGATCCCATGGGAATCACTGGATGACAACATAAAATACACTTATGGGGTGCAGCCTGGAAAAACCCCATAAAAATAAATTTTCTCACGTGGATGATAAGATGGAGTGCTATTCCTTGGGTCTCTTCAAAAGAGTCCTGCCTATCATTTGTCCAAACTATGAAAGATATGAAATTATGCCATATTAAGGGAAAAAGAGTGAAATAATTATTTTAAAACTTTCAAAAGATTGCTCGATAAGTATTTAGCCTTTTCAAATTATTTAATAGGAAGGATTTATATAAAATTGTTGATAAAAATACTCTGGCAAATAGAGTTAGATGGCATATGGTTTTTGTGGTTTTGTTCTATTGAAAATACAATATATTTTTAAATACTGGGTAGTAGAAACATATATTTTTAATCATGTACAGGAAGGACTCCAAAAATCCAGAATTTATTTATAAAAAAAATGTGTATTTATTCTTACATGTTTAAACTTCAGTCACCTTCAAAGCGCTCTCCATTTGATGCAATGAACCCATCAAGATGTTTTTTCCACTGTGCTGCAGGTTTTGAACTCATCGATTATGATGCCTTTCAGTGCTTCTGCCATTTTTTGTTTCACATCTTCCACATTGAGAAAATATTTTATTTTGAGGATTTCTATTATCTGTGAAACAAGAAAAGTCACTTGGGGGCAAGATAGGATAAACAGGGAGGGTGGAACAGGAGGATCATGCTGGTTTTTTTAGTCAAAAACTGCTGAACACTCAGCGCAGTGTGGGCAGGTGCACTTGTAAAGCACCCATCATAAAATAGGCAAATGCATTGAAAGATACTTCAGAAACATTCACTGAAGCTGAATGCAGACTCTCACAACAACGCCTCCTGGTAGACTGATACATGTGGGTTCCTAGGACACTCATTTAGCAAGGGAACCCTGAACTACAAGGGGCTCACCCTCAAGAAAATAATTCTGGAATTTTTAAGAGGTCCCCCCTTGTAAGATATTAAATATTACAGTGAAAAGTAAGTAAACTTTTATGTCCCAACCCAACTACAAAAAAAATGGTATAACAAGATCTATGTATATTGAAGTTAGTCTACACAATATTATTTAACTTACATATTGTTTTCAATTCTTTCATGAATGATAAACTTGACTGAATACTAGACTTATCATGATGAATCATGAAATTAATTATGGTAAAATGTATTCACTTTTTATCTATTTTGCATAGCTTTCTTTAGTCTTGTTAATTTTTTAAATAAACTAAAATACCAATTTTATATGTGTTTTACTATGACCCCAAATATAGAGATTTCTCTCTTTTCTTTTCTCTTTTCTTTTTTCTTTTTTTTTTTCTTTTCCTTTTCTTTTCTTTTCTTTTCTTTTCTTTTCCTTTCCTTTCCTTTCCTTTCCTTTCCTTTCCTTTCCTTTCCTTTCCTTTCCTCTCTTCTCTTCTCTTTTCTTTTTTCCTTCCTTCCTCCCTCCCTTCCTTCCTTCCTTCTTTCCTTCCTTCCTTCCCTCCTTTCTTTCCTTCTTTCCTTCCTTCCTTCCCTCCTTTCTTTCCTTCTTTCCTTCCTCTCCTTCCTTCCTTCCTTCCTTCCTTCCTTCCTTCCTTCCTTCCTTCCTTCCTTCCTTCCTTCCTAATCTTGTACAAAACTATAGAATACTTAGTTCAAGATTTTCACAGCACAGTTCCTTTGTCATGGGAAGGACTTCTTCTAGGCTCTGTATTTTGGGATGTTTATCTCCAATTTATGATACTTGTTTACATAACAACTTTAGAGTTTCCATAAAACAAAGCAAATCTATAAAAATGGCAAAAATAAAATAGAAAAACTTGATTCTAGGACCATTCATGACTCTTTTTCTCTTGAGCATGTATGAATTCACAATTTTTATTTATCTTTAGATGATGGTTTTAAATATTGTTATCCTTTAACAGCACCTTAAAATGTTTCCTAAAAAAAGTTTTCTAGCATCTGTGAATTAAAAAAGATTGTATGTGGCTATTATATCTTCAAAACAAACTAAATAAGATATATAACACATTGTGCTCCAATTCCCAATCTTTATAAGTATTCAACTCTAACACTAGCTAACATTTACAATAATGTAAAGAAACAACATACATTTAAAAAATGAAAAAAGATCTGAAATATCAAAATTGCCTAAGAAAATTATAAGTGCATATATTTGATTTTACATTATAATCCTGGTATGAATCTTGTCTAAATTAAATTATTCTTGCAACATATATTTATTAATTAGAAGTCTATTTTCTACCTATCTATCTACTTATTAATTATTTATCTATCTATCTACCAATCACATTCTAATTGCATGACTGGCTAAATCAGACAACAAATGATATAATATTTTTGCTTCATTGTGCCTATTTAGTCTATCAAAACTTAAATTCAACCCACATTTCCTATGTTATGAATAAAATTTCATAAGACCATCAAAATAATATATCCAATCCTTACAAAATGCTGGTCACAAGTGCTACTGTGGGTTTGTACAGAACTATTACCTGTATGTTAGATATATTCTTAGTTATAACCAGTAATTAAAAAAAATAAATTATTTAAACAATAAATAGTAACCATGAAGTTTTTCAATTGTATTGACCAAAGAATTTCCTTTCTATCCACAACTACTTTTGGTATAACTAATGTGCAGTCCCCATACACACATCAATATCCTGCAAATGTGAAACAGCCTGAAAATTAAAAATTGGAAAATATAATGCATACTGACCAATAAAAGCCGGCTGTAATCTTTAAAAAATATTTTAGGTATAAGGCCCTGACTGGTGTGGCTCAGTAGATTGAGTGCTGGCCTGTGGACCAAAGGGCTGCCAGTTTGATTCCTTGTCAGGACACATGCCTGGGTTGCATGTTGGGTCCCCAGTAGGGGGTGGGTGAGAGGCAACCACACATTGATGTTTCCCTCCTTCCTTCCTTCCTTCCTTCCTTCCTTCCTTCCTTCCTTCCTTCCTTCCTTCCTTTCTTTCTTCTTTCTTTCTTCTCCTCTGTCTAAAAATACATAAATAAAATCTTTAAAAATATATTTTAAATATAGACTTACTCAGTGAATAAAAATCTCTATTTTTTCCTGTGAGAAAGTAATTTACTTTATAGTCTGTATTATATAGTCATACAATTTTCACATTATTCTTAAAACTTGATACAAATCATAAATTCAAATATTAAAAGTTTTATAACAGAGTAGAAATGTTTTATAGCTGTCATTTTTTTTTTGTCATTTGATTATATTCTTTGGCAACAAAATGCTAACATTTCAATGTCTACTTTTGTTATAAATAAACATTGTAAGTCATAATTTAAATAGCCACTTGGGAATTATATCTGACCTAAAATTCAAAGAGTATCCAAATTGTAACCTTAAAAATAACTTTTCTCCTACTGACCTCTAAGAGAAGAGGTAATAACAAGAGTATAACAAAACCTTTGTCATTGAATGATTTCAAGCCTTTGGAAAGAGATGATCCCAGTATAGTTTTTAAATTAGGGGTGTAGGATTGAGGGCAGGAGGTGGAGTGTGTGGGGCAGGGGAAAGTGGTGGCAGGGAAATGGAAACAACTGTACTTGAACAACAATACAAAAAAAGAACACGTACAAAGGACCCATGGACAAAGACAAGTGGGGGAGAGTAGTGGGGTTCTCCCCCCACTACAGTGGGGACAACTGTAATTGCACAACAATAAAAAAGGGAAAAAAATAGAACCAAAAAGAAACAAAAGCATTTCTTACAAAATTTTCTGTGTGGTAAACATTCTAAGCTACCATATTACCCATTTATCTTATGATTATCTCAAATATAAATTTTATATGACTTTTAAATACCAACACCTGCTTTAGCATGTAATTGTTTTTTTAAGTATGAAAATTTATGTCTTGTTTTTCTAAACTGGCAAATCCTTCTTCTACAGGTACATGTTGCAGATGTAGAATCATTTTCATGGGCTTTGGGTAGATGTTTTAGAACATATTTAAATTTTTTAGAACAAGAGTAGATTTTACTGCTTGTGTACCTCACTAGTACCTCGTCACTGAAGCTGTCACATGCATATAGCACAGAAATACACAGCAGTGGCACAGCTGGTGCTGACGATGGTGGGCATCTGTGTAGCACTCACAGTAACATCTGCACCATTGCTACCTCACCTAGTCCTCAGTTAATGTAACCCAGAAGGTGTGCAATTCCCAAGTAACTTTTACTTGTCTTTTCTTTGCCTAAAATTAATAGTGTGCTCTTCACAAATTCAAAAGATTTGCATAAATTTCCATAGTATACAACTCTGTAGTTGCTTTTCTGTCATTTTCCCTAAGGGTGTGAATATAAATGCCTTTTCCTTATTAAAATTAACCATAAGTGTTTGTTTTAAAATATTTTTATCCTAGAATAAATTAAATCAGCATCTAACATCATCCTTTGCATTATATGCACTTAATACAAATTTCAATAATTAGTAGCATATAGCAAAGCAATAAGTGATAGTATGAGGGTGTAAACAGTAACCTTTATAATTTAGCCACTGAGGTTTGTTTTTCTATTCAGTTTCCTCTTCACATTGCACTTGATCTTAAAACATAAAGAGTGAGTAAATTTTATATATTCTGAAATATCTGGTAATTATTCTTAATATTCCTCCAATTCATCTTACTATTAGCATTAGCTTAATGTATAAATAAACTATAGCACATCCATGAAATGTAGTATTATTCAATGTTAAATGAAATGAACTAACAGATTATGAAAAGTCAGGGAGGAACCTTAAATGCATATGACTAAGTGAAAGAAGTCCATTTTAAAGGGTCACATACTATAACATTCTGGAAAAAGCAGATCTATAGACACAGCATAAAGTTTAGTAGTTGCAAGAGATTAGGATTGAGAGAGGGATTATAGACATAGCACAGATCATTTTTAGGGCAGTGGAAATATTCTGTAGGATACTATAAGGTACATACATGTCATTATACATTTGCCCAACTCTGTAGAATGTACACCAGGAATGAACAACACCAAGAATGAACACTAATGTGTTCATTTCATTAGATTTAATTTATGAATGAAAATAAGAAAATACTACATGCTTTTGTTATGACAAAAAACTTGGCTTGAAATGGATTTTTAAAAATCTTCGTAGGTAAGAACCCACATATTTCTAATTTCAAGCTCAATCACTCAATTCTTCAAAAAAGAAAGCAGTAGAGTAACTTATAAAACAAGTTTTTAATAGTAAAAAACTAATGAGCAAGAGAAAAAGTACTTTGAAAGCTTGGTAAATAATATTTGGGCATGATATAAAATTCTATTGTTCTTCACCAATACTTTAGACACAGGAAAGTTATAAATTTATTTTGTTTTAATGGAATGTTAGCTTAGTATATTAAAATAATGTCTAATAATTTAGAAGAAAGCAATACTCATTTATTATTATTTAAAACACAAATAATGCCAGTTTCTTAAAATACCCAGGATTTGAGAAATGTATTTCTTGACTTAAGGGGCAATGTTCAAAATATAATAGAGAAGAGTGAATAATAGTAGAATGGTAAAATTGGAAAATTTAGACTGATAGAAAATTAAATATCAGAGCAAGTCAGATTACTTTTCCTGGAATCAAATGAGAGCTCATGAGACTTAATAAGATAAAAATATAAATATATTATTAAAAGCTCTAGAAATATAACCATTCATTGGACAAATATAATGGAGAATGACTTCTGTGCCGGGTTTGATTCTCTTACATGGTTACAGGAAAGATATTGCAACAGGCAAGGCCATGGTGATAGCTAGAGGGAAGTGCGGAGCGGGCGGAGGTGGGCAAAGGGGGAGAAAAGGGGACATCTGTAATAGTGTAAACGATAAAAAGAAAGAAAAGAACACTACCTATCAAAATATGTGGGGTGTAATACAATAAAGGCTTTTAAAAATTGTATTAAATAACTACATTAGCAAAGAAATAAAAATGAAAATATGCATAAATCAAATGATTTTTCTATAAATCACTTTTAATTTCTAACAATGATTTTGTTGAGTTTTTTAAGGAAGGTAAACACTGTATAATTTTACTTGGAATTTTTACTCATTAATGTGTTGCATGATTGCAAATGCACGTGACTTTAAATCTGCCATTTAACTTCATAGTCTTTTTGAGCTTGGTGTCACCCACCTGTATCATGTTTCTCTTTTCCTTTTGTTGACAGTATTAATGCATTATTTTTGGTGATAGCTGTTAAGTATACATGGTTTTACTATTTTTTCAATGTTTATAATATGAACCTTTGTCTTAATATATTCTAACAAAATCATTAGTATTAATAACTTCCTTCTTTTTTAGTATTGATAGCCTGAAATTTAGTTTTATATTTCTTAAATTTCATGAGATAATGAAATCAGTTATTTGTACAGTCAGTGTTTATTTCTTGCACACATTTTTGCCCTTTCTGGTGGTCTTTAAATTCTTTTTCAATTTTTATGTTTTTACCTAAGATTGTTTTAACTCAGCCTGAAAAATTTACTGTAGGGTTTTCTTCAGTCCAAGACTGCTTGGTGACAAATTCCCTTACATTTTCATTAACTAGATATTTATTTTCTCTTAATTTTTGCCAAATTATTTCTGTGTATAAATTCTAGATTCAATATTGTTTTCATTTGTTTGTCTACTTATTGCTTTCATCATGTTAAAGTTTTCCATTTGTTGACTTCTCACTTTCATCATCTGTTTTGAAAAGATTTTTAAATATTCGAGGTAGATAAAAGACTTACATATAAGTTGTGACATCATAAAAGTCCTAGAGGAGAACATAGATAGGAAAATCTCAGATATCCCACAGAGCAATATTTTCCTGATATGTTCACTAGAGCAAAAGACAAAAGGAAAGAATAAACAAATAGGACCTCATCAAAATAAAATATAATTCTGCATGGCTAAAGAAAACAGCATTAAAATGAAAAGACAACCAACCATATGGGAAAACATATTTTCCAATGATACCTTGTACAAAGGTTGATGTCCAAAATCTATAAAGAATTCACATGACTCCACTCCAGGAAGACAAATAACACAATTAAAAAATGGGCAAAGGATTTGAACAGACACTTCTCCAAGGAGGACATAGAAAAGGCCCAGAGACATATGAAAAGATGCTCACCATCACTAGCTATCAGGAAGATGTAAATTAAAACCAAAATGAGATACCACTTCATACCAGTGAAAATGGCCATCATAAACAAAGTGACAAACAACAAGTGTTGGAGAGGCAACCCTAATGCACTGTTGGTGGGAATGCAGACTGGTTTAGCCACTGTGGAAAACAGTATAGAATTTCCTTAGAAAACTAAAAATGGAATGGCATGGCAATTCTATTGCTGGGATTATATCCCAAGAATCCTGAAACACCAGTCCAAAAGAACCTATATACCCCAATGTTCATAGCAGCACAATTTATAATAGCCAAGTGCTGGAAGCAACCTAAGTGCCCATCAGTAAATGAGTGGATCAAAAAACTATGCTATATTCACACAATGGAATACTACACAGAAAGAAAGAAGGAGATCCTGCCCTTTGGGACAGCATGGGTGGATCTGGAGAGCATTATGCTAAGTGAAATAAGCCAGGCGGTGAAAGACAAATACCGTATGATCTCACATATAAGTGGAACTTAATCAACAAAACAAACAAATAAGCAAAATATAACCAGAGACATTGAAATTAAGAACAAACTGATAGTAACAAGAGGGGAGGTGGCAGATGATAATGGAGAGAAAACAGGGGAGGGTCTTCAGGAACAACTGTAAAGGACATGTGGACAAAATCTAAGGGAGTGGGATCAGGGGTGGGAGGTGGGGATGGCTAGGGTGGGGGGGAAGGGTGGGGGGAAACAGAGACAACTATACTTGAAAAACAATAAAATAATAAATAAATAAATAAGAAAGCAAACCTTGTATTTTTTTGGTTGGATCAATTGTATCAACCATGGCAAGTGCTTACCTAGTACCTGGTCTTTCAGTATATACTGCTGGATCTGCTGTGAGTTTCCATTTAATAAATTTTCACTCACTGATGAAAGGCTGAATGAATGAATGAATGAATGAATATCAGCTCCTGGTTTTATATTTTCTAGTCTTTAATAATTTTTTTTAAAAATTGTATTTATTTATTTTTAGAGAGGGAAGGGAGGGAAATAGAGAGAGAGAGAGAGAGAGAGAGAAACATCAATGTGCGGTTGCTGGGGGTCATGGCCTGCAACCCAGGCATGTACCCTGACTGGGAATCGAATCTGCGACACTTTGGTTCGCAGCCCAATCCACTCAGCTACACCAGTCAGGGCTTATATTTTCTAGTCTTTTAAAAAGAAATATGTCATTTTTTTTTACCCTGGACACTTTTAACACTTTGTTTTTCTTTAGTTTTATTCTCAGGAGTTTCACTAACTGTGTAGTTCTTTGAATTCTTTATACTTGGTTTGCTCAGCTTCCTGAAAGTGTGCATATATTTTTAAAATTATTTTTGTATTGATTTTTTCTCTATACTGTATTATTATTCCTCAGGAGATGGCTTTGATATCCTATGATGACAAGAGATTACAAGAAAATTGTGTGCTTTTAAGAAACAGGTGCCAACATTAATAAATGTAATATTAGTTTGAAAAATACCTTATAAGTGGTAGTTTGTTGGTCCTTTGTTATCATACTGATTAGCTGCTTCAGGCGAAACCCAGATTATAGTAGTTTTAGGAGTAATTGCACAGTAGTAGGTTGTGAAGAGTAGAAAAGGGCAATAAGTGAAAGGGAGGATGCATAGAACAAAATGTTTTGAAATACGAAATAACCACATTTAATAGCTAATATGAGAGGAAGGAGCTGGAGCTATAAATAAGGAGGATAATTGATAATAAAATTTCCTGAGGATAAAACAGAGGCTAAGAAAGAATGTACAATTAGAACTTCGGCATTTAGAATGGTATAGAATTGTCCTTTAGTAAGAGGAAAGAAAAAAGTGTGTCTAATGTATAAAATACATTTATAAATAAAACATGTAAATATACATGTATATGTTTGTGTATGGGTGCATATATAATATTGTTAAGATTTGGTGTCAGGAAGTTTTATTAGTAACATTGTCATATCTTCTCTGTGGAGTAAAAGACAAAGTCATGTGTTTAAAACCATTGAAATGTTGGGGCTTTGAGAAGTGTCCAGAGAGGCGACTATTTTTAAGTAATTGTATGAAAATTGTAAAATGCTTCAGTGGAACAAAAATAAAAGATTTCAGGGTGTTGTTTAGTCACCAGATGACATTTATGAATGTGGATTTTATTTAGTGTCACTACTACCATCTGGGGACTTTACTCAAAATATTCAGCAGTTTTATTATGGGGAGAAAAAGGGAATATTTAGCTTTGTGAAGTGTTTGAGGTTTAAGAATGGAAATCTTAAAATATGGGCACGAACAGGCTCTCAGGATGTGCAAAGTGAGGACACAGCAGATAGCTCATGCACAAGGAGAAGCTAACAGCTTTGTGGGGGGGAGGAAGAGTCAGAGTGTAAGGATTCTGGGGAGAAAAGAAAAGGAAGATTATGTGAACAATGAAGATAAAAAGTGGGGCCTCTGCCTGCTCTCCAGCATGGGAGAGAAAAACTTGTTAAATATATATTAAAGCAAATACATGGACAGGGCACTGGAGCAAATTCAATCTAGTAACAAGTATACCAGTAACAGATTTATTAATATTCTTGAAAAAAATTAAATGAATTTCTTATTAAATAAGATTTTTACAACAGACTTCACACTAGCTGGAAAAAAGTATAGTTTAAAATTCTTTATAGGTCTTAGTAATAACAGCAACATACCATATTAAGAAATTTAATTTAGTTGAGATTGTTTTTTAATAAATGCGCAGAAAGCAAAGTACTGAAGATTTTGCTTAGAGTTTTCTGTAAGATATTACAGAACGAGCTGTGTGAACGAGATAGAATTAACACTGAGATGTCCATTGCTTCTGTTCAGTTGCTCCCACAACTCCAGTTCTTTTGTGCACCGTTCCGTAGTTGGTCTCAGAGAATCTTGAATGAACCTCACTTACAACCTTGCTGCTTCATCACACCATCCAGTCATGTTTTTGCCTGCATCCAAATATGAGGAGGGATTGTACTTGTTTCCAAGGGACTCCCCAGTCATGATGCTTCCCTGCCTAAGTGGGGTTACCAATGATGGGGTGGGGAGAGCAGCCTGTCCTTGATACAGTCAATACAAAAATGCATTTTCTGTGAAGAATTCAAAAACAATAAAATCCCAATAAAATTTATGTGTTGACAATTCTAATGTCAATGATAAAATCTTCCTCCCTGAAAAATAATTGGTGGCCTAAGTTTTAAGTAGTATCTACATTTACTAGTTCTTAATATTTTAGCTCCCACTTTGCATGTTTCTGATACAAATTTCACTTACCACATTTTAATAAAGGAGCACGAGTATCCCAACAATGCAGTTCAAATGTCAGTTATCATACTATATTGAGTGGGAGTCATCGCACAAAGTTTAAAACTCACTGGTAAATCTTGAGCCCGTAAAATCACTATGTAAATAATGGATGAACTTTGTGATCAGTGACCATTAGAGCATTTCTCACAAAGTCTGCCAGTGATGGGTCACTGGGTGTGTCATTCAGCTGATCACAGGCAGCCAGGCCTGCAGTTCTGCTGACTCCCCGTCCCACAGTGAGAGGCCATGGGGCATCGACAAAATTGGATGGCAAAATGAAGCTGCTGGCCAACGAAGATGAAAGTGCAGCAAGAAATGATAATTAATAATGCTGAAAAAAGTGAAATCTGCATTGAATTCAAATGTGCATATTGATTAAATACCTGACCATGAGAAAGTTGATGCTGCCACCAGTCCAGAGACCTGATATCCAACCAGAAAACCAAAAATTGCTCACTTCATATCAGAAGTTATATGACAAAAAGAAGGCAAGTATTTTTACTAAGAAATTACATATTTTAATTTTAATATTTTAAATTGCAATTCAATAAGTTTTATATTTTAACTTCCCTATACATTTATAATAAAAAGTAAGAAAATTTTTATATTTTGGCAAAAAATATAATAAGGTCATGAAACTATTTTAAGTTTTCCTATTTATTATTAAAATCACTTTGGACTGTTTTTGCTTGCTGTGTCTTTTTTTTTTTTTTTTGTCTCAACCACCATACAAAGTGAAGACTGGCTTTACCATACACACAACTATCAAATTAGCACAACAGTAGTGCTTATTCTATAGTAAACTTTATACATTACATGGAAGTCTCTTTGGAAAACTCCCAATTATACAGTAAACATATATTAACTTGGCTACACATTTTCATTTAAACAGAAAATGTAAACATTTTAGAATAATTTAAGCAATATTGTGGGCTACATTTGTTTTCCTAATCCCTGTGGCACTAATTTTTCCTGCAAATAAAAAGTACAGTTAAATTTAACAATAATAGCACTCTATTACTGTACCTTTGTTCTTCTCTGTTATCACTTTTAGTTTCTATTTCTCTAAAAATTATTACAGTATAGGTATGAAGCTTCAGGTTTTCATTTTTATTGCTGGCACAGAATATTACACAGGTATAAAGTTTATATTTCTAAAAATGCACTAATACATTTAATTGCTTCTTTATGCTTTTGTTTCTGCCTATAATATTAATTTATACTAATATACAATTCATCACAGTTACTTCCAGTCTGGCTTTAACTTTACCCTGCTTCTGTGAAAAGCTTTAGATGATTTTTCTGACATCCATCCAATCTATGCATCTGAGCATCCCTCTAAAACTAGATATCTGTTTCACTCTTATAAGACATTCCATTAAAAAAATAGAGTCTAATTCTTTGTATCAAATCTTTTTCACAAGATTCTTTTATCTCCACACAAACTTCTAAAATATCTCCTGTTAATGATTATATTTCCATATATTTGCATCTCTTAGATGACTAATTATCTATTTCTTCTTAAATGTATCATCCATCTATATAAACTCTCTATTGGTATTAAATTTTATACTATATACTATAGTATACTATGATGTATATTATATATACTATATATGCTATATGTAGTACGGATATTATACTATACAGTGCTATATTACATACTATAATATTTCCATGCTCTGAAGCATTGTCCTTTTTATGGTGGATTATAAGTATTGCCTGTTAGCACATTTTGGGGACAATACATCTTCACTGCCAAAATGTGCTTCCTTCCAAGACTTTCGACGGTCTTGGGCCCCATTTTCTCCTATGAGTGTCTCCCTCCAAGCCAAAGTGGGCTCTGTCTCTTTGTTCCTACTGCAGTGAAATAGGACATGCCTTGCTGGGTTCTGAGAAATAGCTATGCCTAATTTATTAAAAATGAACTTCTTTTAAAAATCTGTATAATAGACACATATAAAATTTCAAATTGATTCTGACTGAGTCCTCATACATTGCTAACAGTAGAAGCCTAAGGTCAAATACACATTATAATGGATTACCAGAAATATTTTAGTCAATTTGATTTTATTTTGTATTAGACTTTTACATTAATAAATATGACTCATATTAGAAGCTTAGGAAACAGAAAAATGATAAAAGAGATATGGTCCCTTAAACCAATATCTCAGTAAATTACTGTTCCAAAAAATGCACCTATGTGCACATTTATATTTTCTCCATAATATGTTTATGGTTTTAATTTTAATAAAATGTAACTTCAAATGTGATATTTTTATTGCTAATTTCTGTGTAAATTTATGTTCTATGAATATAGAATACTTTCTGTTAAAAATATTCCATTATTAGACATTTAAATAGCATCCAATTAGAAAATTCCAGTCTTTGTGTTAAAAAATTAATTTTAACTCTTTTTTAATAGCAAGACTAACAGGTTTAGATTTTATTATCACTGCCATTTCTGTGTTTCATTAGTTTTCCCTATAACATAAAATAATAACTAATGGAAATTAATATATTGAAAGGTAATGCAATATATAAACTATTTATAAACCAGCAAGTGAATAGTTAAAATTGATGGTAACTGATATTATTCAAAAGATTTTATTGCAAAGATACTGTGGATTTAATGTCATTTTCTATATTTTGTAAGTGAATAATACAATGACATAGTAAAAGAACCTCCAAACTTATCAAATAGTACATTAATTCTCACAGAAAATACCATGAAAAGTCCATTCCATATGATCTCCATTTTTCATAGCAAAGATAAAATCAGTATATTCATATAAGATTGGTGGTATATGAACATACATGTGATGACTATACAAAGGTGAGGCCGCAAAGATGAAGTTCAACTCTTTTCTCTTGTGAGCTTGAGAGACAGCATGTTTTTAATAGAGCAGACTTTTAATATTTGTATTGGTTGTTTGTGGTTTGGGAGTGTCATTTGTTTTCAAATGTGACAGGTATGGGTTCATTTTAGATTAAATTATATAATGCAGCTTGGGAAACATGATTTTTCTACAGTACACTGGAGTAGTATAGAGAGGTTAATGAGGAATTAAAAATAAACTGCAACCAGAGGAGAGAACATTATTAGGGAATAAGTGAGATTAACTCTGCTAGAATATCCAGTTAGAACTGGATTGGGTGGCTGTCAGTCCTTTCAATAACTTTGGCCCATGATTGATGCTTCTAAAAGGTTTACATCAATACAAGATTCAGTTACCAGTCCCAGTGGTAATGAGACAGGCACTGAATGTATTGCATTCTATCCTTCAATTGGACTCTAGTTATAATAGACATAGGAAAGCAAGATTTAGTGTCAGATCACATATGTCTAGGGTCCTTGTACATGCATCTTTTTCTTTAATACCATAAGAACAATTAACATAACTTTGTAGTGGTACAGATGAAATATGGAAGTATTAGAGACTAACTACAAATGATTATTGACAACATCATAAAGAAAAGCTGAGAGGATGACTTCTGTCATGTCACTAGACCTCAGTTCCAACAAGATAAAAGCAGTTGGCAGGTGCAGTTGTTTGTGTATAGGTGGAATTCTATATGACTTGATTAATCAGGTATCTCTGTTTCCTAAGCATATTGTATTTTGTCCTGAAACTAAAACATTCATCTAAGCCCTGGCTGGCATAGCTCAGTGGATTGAGCGCGGGCTGGGAACCAAAGTGTCCCAGGTTCAATTCCCAGCCAGGGTACATTCCTGGGTTGCAGGCCATAACCCCCAGCAACCGCACATTGATGTTTCTCTCTCTCTCTCTCCCTCCCTTCCTTCTCTCTCTAAAAATAAATAAATAAAATCTTAAAAAAAATAAAAATAAATAAAACATTCATCTAGATCATAGGGTTGTTTGCCACATTGCACATAAATTATTTTTAATATTCTAAATACATTCATACACTTGCTGATTTTATTTCACTATGCACACATTTAGCATATGAAATAACTCATAATTGTCCCAAAATGAAAGATCTGAAATTGAATCATGATGTTACCAGTTTAGTAACTATATCATATTAAAGAAAGAAGAATTAATTAGCATTGTATTATTTAAATAATGTACCTGGTTTATAAGAATTGCCTTTGTTTAATAGGAATTAGTAATGTTTAATTTTTATATTTTTTACGACTTCATCATTTTGCAAAAACAAATGGCAAGTTAGTATTAAAACAGAGAAGAAGCCACTCACCAATACTTGTATCATTATTTTTTTTTCAATTTTTTACTCTTAGATGCAGTCCCAGAACTTCACACGGATGCATATTTCAAGTCCCTGTTTCTTATTTTATTTTGTATATTATTTTCTCTAGCATTGTCTTTGCTCTATGTACATGCTCAGTGATGTCTGTTGATATGTGAGGATTCCATGTTAGGGTAACTAGAATTAAAAGATGTAGCTGTCTACCAAATAACTTGTCACTAAATCAAAAGAAATGTCACTGAATATAAGGCTAGAGAAAATAGAGCGAACTGTGTGAAAAATGATTTGCCTATCTCAGGAAAGTACATTTTTGAGGCCTTTTAATCTCATAACCTAACCTTACATTTCCATGTGAACATTATTTTCTTAATGCAAATTGGAGCTATAAATATTTAAATGTCTGAACACTTCAATGTATAAAAATGTGTGTTATCTATTTTGTAGGCCTTTTGTTATTAAAGGGAATTGGGTCCTGAACTTCAAGGAACTGAAAGACATGCAAAATATAACAATGAAGGTAAAGCTGAGAGTTAGAAATTGGTTAAAAAAGGGTCATTTTAAAAAATAATAACAGCATAAACCCACCATTTCAGTGTTTCTATGCAAACTCCAATGACCCAACACTTAGAAGAAAGAGGGGTCAGATTAGGTGCATATTTGGAAAATTCATTTCCTTTATTCTCTGTATTTGTAAAATGAATTGTGTCCTTTCTTCAACTTCAAGCACTTTTAGCACTGTCTGATAATTTAAAACATTTCCTGGGACTTTCTCCAAATGCTTTCTTTAAATTCCTCGGTATCCCAAAATCATTTTTATAAAATGTTCCTCAGTCTTAGTTTATTTTGAAATTTAAATGTGCCAGATTAAGTACAATATCTAAATTAGTTAATATTTAAGACCTTGCTAAGGATTTGATTTCAGGCTAGTGTCTAGAGATATAACACACAAATATATTTATTATTATATGTGGCTTTTTCTCACGCATCCCCCTACCAATACACTCTTTTTACATTGACTCCCTCTTTTACCTGCTTCTTTAAATTACACTTCAGTTCCCTGGATGCAACTCAGTCATGTCTCTTTTCTTACAGCGGTGATCCTCAGATGAATAATTGATTCATCTAATATTCTCATCCCTAACCCCTTCTTTGTTTTGTGCAGCTAGCATTCTAATGTGGACTATTGAGCTCCTCCTGTTAAATAGTTCCACTGCATTTCTATTAGCTGACTTCGAAGAAATGTTACTCAAACTCTCAAACATATATTGCCAACAGTCCATCATGATAATCATCTTTATACATGTAATAAATATTTGTCTGTTAGTTACAATAAAATATTATCAATAACAGAGCTGGCAGGATACATAAAACTAATATTGACTCTCTACTGAAAATGTTTTATTGGGGTTTCTTTCCCCTTCTATAATGGTTAAACTTTTATGTAAAAAAAACATCTAATTATGCATAAGTTAAGAACTGGGATTGATAACACTAACACTTTAATTAAGATATCCTACTGTGTCAGTATATTTCAACTGCACAATATAATAACATGTGACTAAATGAACTTAGGCCATTAAAAGTTAGCCATTCAGCATAAAGGAAGAAAACTGAAGACTTTAGCAGTTGACAATCTTGTTTCATCAACATAGATTTAAACAAAACATATACTAATTCCCATTAAACAATATGCCTGAAGTAAAAAGCCATGGAGACTCACTGAAACAAAAAAATGATTCCTTGGCCAATAAAATTGATAAATATCCAAAAAGAACAGACTAAAATAAAAAGACAGATACAACTTATCAACATGAGAAATAAAATAACCACTAAAAGATAAGAAAAAAACTATGAACTCTGTTCACATAAATTCAACAACTTAGATGAAGCAGACCAATTCTTTAAAAAAATACTACTGACTAATCCAATATAAAATACATATTTAACCCATAAAAAAGTTTTTGAAAGGCACAGACAGTTGTATTGGAAAAACAAACCCGTATGATTTCATTGGAGAATTACAGAAAACATTTAGAAACAAAATTAGGACCAGTTCTATATTATCCTTTTTTAGAAAATAAAAGACAAGAAATACTCCATTAGTCATTTTATGAAAACCATGATTACTCTGATAACAAACCAGATAAAGTCACTGCAGAAAAAAGAAAGCTACATAACCAATATCTCCCATCAACTTATATGTAAAAACTCTCAACAAAATACTGGGGAATCAAATCCAGCAATATCCAAATATAATTACAGACCATGACTAAGTACAGTTTGTTGTAAAACTTCAAGGGTGCCTTGATAATAAAAACTATTCAATGTAACCCATGATATCAAGAGAATAAAAAAATTAAAAAGCACAAGATCATATCAATTGATGCAGAAACATTTGACAAAATCCAGCAATATTAATAATAAAAGCTATCAGCACACTAGAAATAGAGAAAAACATCAATTTGATAGATATCATCCTTATACAATCTAGAGTTCACTTATGTTTATGTTAATGTTCCTCTACCATTGTATTTAATGATGAAAGCATGCATTATTTCCAAGATGGGAATCAAGACAAGGATGCCCACTCTCATCACTTTATTCAACATATGCTGGGATTTTTAGCCAGCATAGTAAGGCAAAAAAAAAAAAAAAAAAACAAACCAAAAACCAAAAAACAAACAAAAAAATATACAATTAAGAAGGAAGAAATAAAATTTAAATTAACAGGTGACATGGTTATCTATACAGGGAGTCTAAGAAATCTGCAAAATGTAGAACTAATCATGTAGAGCTAATAACACTTCAAGGCCACGGGAAGCAAGATCAAAAACAAGGAAATAAAATCATCATTCTATATTGTAGCTATGAAAATGTGGAAATGGACATTAAAACACAATACCATTTACAATGCCATGTCCCTTGTTTGATGCTATACTACATTCATATAAGATGTGCCTTTTAGGGAAGCTGACTGAAGGGTCAATGATACCCTACATACTAGAAATACAAAGCTTCCAATAATGCTTTCCATAAGGATTTTCACCTTCTGCCCAACATTTGGCCTAACTCATTATTGTACTCTTTACTCCTCCAAGTTTCATGATTTGAATGACTTGGCAATGATTAGCAATATTCCTAATGAGAAATAGAGTTCATCAGGGACAAAACGAATGATTTCTCATGACCTGTCCCTATTGTAGTTTCATTGTGACAGATTTTAAATTGCTTAACTACAGAGTGACAACATTTATTAAGTGGTATGATGAAAAGTCAGAATGATGCTGACCTTGCCCCGGAGTCTTGGTTCTAAGAACCCTATTAGGTGCCATCTTAATCCCTATTCATTGTTGAAGTGAATGGAAGAAGCTAAGAGAGAGACGTCTGAAGAAAGCAAGACAGTTCACTTAGAGTCTCAGTTGTCTAACCTGTAAGTGGTTACTTCAATAATCTTTCAACCAGGATATCCTCATCTGTGCATATTAGCTGAGAAGAGCTAAAATTTCATATGACTTCCTTAAATATTGTCAGTTTCTCTCTTGTTTCCATTTTACTGCGGGAAGTATATGATTTAGGTGAACAATTGCATAGTTTCTGAAAAGGATAATTAAATACTGTAATATTCTTTGTAAAAAGTTTCAATAAAATTATTCAGTAAAAATGACTGGTGATTTTTGTATATTTAAACTCCAAAATACTGTTTGAGCTTTTCTTTAATGCCATTTTTAGAAATACTCTAAAAATATTAACAAATAATTTTTATTATTCTTACTCTAAGACATGATTGTTAACTTTAGAGAAAGGGGTGGGAGAAAAAGAGAGAGAGCAAAACATCCACATAAGAGAGAAGCACAAATTGGTTGCCTTTCATACATGCCCTGAGGGGGGGACAGAACCTGCAACCTAGGCATGTGCCTTGACAGGAAATTGAACCCACAACATTTTGGTTTGTGGGATGATGCCCAACCAACAGTCACACCAGCTAGGCTGAATGAATGATTTTTAAAGTAAGGTCATAATATGATTTTTATTAACATTTTATGAACTATTTAAGACACATGTTTTGATAACTGGCACTTATGGTATAGCTTATACATTTTACTGTGCTTCTATTTCCTTAGAGTCTTTAATCTCACATACCAAGACTCCTAGGTATATTAGAAATAAACTCTTTATCTTTATATTTTGACCATTTCATTCTCAATAGCAATGGTGTATTAGAGAGTGACTAAGTTTTGGAAAATATTAATGGACAGAGAGACTGAGAACTCTTCATTAGTTTTTCATTAGAACTAAAACAAACCAAACAAAACAGGACAGTATCCCCATGTTAGACGAAGACCTTCCAGGCCTAGGTGTCATAAACAGAATAAGAGGTATAGGTACATAAAGATAGTTTTCCTCTAGTTTTAACAAAATCATCATATTTTATTGCCATTTCACCTTTTGATTGAGAGCACATCAAGCTGATGATGCATTTTACTGAGTTTTACTCAGTAAAACTGAGCATACAGTAAAATGATGCATTTTACTGAGTTTTTGGCAGCTTCCATGCGCTGTTATATTCTTGGCCACCTGCCTTAACGATTCCATTTATTTCAAGTATTTATGCTTTTGAACAAATGAATAAAGACATGCTGGAAAAAAGAAAATCCACTGTATTTCATGTAATTATAAGAAAGTTAAACATAAAATTTGTAAAAATGCATGAGATTGCATAAATGAATCTAATTTTTCAATTATATCATCTGTATTATTAAAACTGCATATTTTTAAAATTTAAGCTATTAATTTGGGGTGTGATTGATATTTTGCTAAACTTCTTAAGTGTAGCTAAGTCAGTATTTTATCATATCTTATTTTTGTTTAGTGCATTCTTAAAGTTCAACAGTGTATTATTTTTAAATTTTTATTTTAATTGCTGTTCAAGTACAGTTTCCTGCCTTTTGTCCCCATCCCAGCCCACCCCTCCAGCTCTCCCCACCTCTCTCCTGTTTCCAACCCCCCCTTGTTATTGTCCATGTGTCCTTTATACTTGTTCCTGTAAACCCTTCACCCTTTTCCCCTGAAATTCCCTCCCCTCTTCCATCTGGTCACTGTCAACCTGTTCTCAATTTCAGTGTCTTTGGTTATACTTTGCTTCTTTGTTGATTGGGTTCTTGTTAAAGGTGAGATCCTATGGTATTTGTCCCTCACTGCCTGGCTTATTTCATTTAGCATAATGCTCTTCAGTTCCATGCATACTGTCGCAAAGGGTAGCAGCTCCTTCTTTCTTTCTGCTACATAGAATTCCATTGTGTAAATGTACCATAGTTTTTTGATCCATTCATTTACTGATGGGCACCTAGGTTGCTTCCAGCACTTGGCTATTATAAATTGTGATGCTATGAACATTGGGGTGCATAGGTTCTTTTGGATTGGTGTTTCAGGGTTCTTAGGATATAATCCTAGCAGTAGAACTGCTGGGTCAAAAGGTAGATACATTTTTAGTTTTCTGAAGAAATTCCATACTGTTTTCCAGAGTGGTTGCACCAGTCTGCAATCCTACCAACAGGGCACTAGGGTCCCTTTTCTCCACAACCTCTCTAACACTTGTTCAACAGTGTAATATTTTACTAAACTTTAACATTCTACATGGATATGTTTCTCTACATTATTGTACAATGGCTTCTCCAGCTAAGCTTTAAATGCATGTAACACATCTTTACATCTCCATTGAATATAACAATTAATATAAGTAATTTTGAAACAGAAAAGGTACAATTTACTCTAGTCAATTAAGAAATTATAGAAATGGCACCAAACACTACTCCAATTAAACTTCTATCCTTGACATAGAAGATGCTTAATGTTGATTTTTTTTCCTATGGTTGTTTTGATTGTATGAGTATTATATTAGTCCCTTATTTCCAGTTGCTTGGTTTATTTTCATTGGGGTATATTAACAGGGCAATATTTGTGCCCAGAAAAAGGAGTGGAGAATATGTATATAACATTTCAAATCATCATGTTTAATATAAAATCAGTGATTTCTCATAAAATATAGAGAACACATGAGCACTGATGCATTAATACAAATAAAGGGGAAATACAGAATATTTACATATTTGCTCATACTAGTGTGAGATGAGAACCACTTAAAACAAAGTGGAGCTTCTTTCTAAGGAGGGAAATGGAGCTTTCTTATCACTCTACTGATGTTATACTAAGAAACATACTTGCAAATGAACTAAATATATGGCCATTTTTAATCCTAGAAATAGCCCTAGGAAGCAAACTATTAAGTGATTACTTATTGTAGAATAAGATTTAGATCATAAGGGAGAGCTTTTGATTTAGGTATAAAAATATTGCAAGCCCCACAGGGCTTCTAAGTATGGATGAATTTTTCAGTCACAGACTATACTCATTTCAGTGTCAGCAATAAATGGTATAGTTGCATATTCACGTTGCTTACATCTTCTGCTGGCTGCTTTCTCTGGCTGAAAGAGACAAAGGTATCCTAAAAACTGCAGTAGGGCTGGTGTGGCTCAGTGGATTGAGTGCTAGCTTGTGAGCCAAAGGGTCATGGGTTTGATTCCCAGTCAGGGCACATGAGAGGCAACCACACATTGATGTTTCTCTCCTTCTCTTTCTCCCTCCCTTCCTCTCTCTCTCAAAATAAATAAATAAAATCTTTAAAAAATAAATTAAAAAAATAAAAATTGCAGTAGTTTCCCCTTATCGTCAGCTATATTTTCTGAAATTTCAGTTACCTTCAGTCACCTGCAGTCAAAGAATATTAATTGGAAAATTTCAGATATTAACAAAGAGCCAGAAAGAGCACATTTATATAACTTCTATGAAAGCATATTGTTATACTCTATTTCATTATCAGTTGTTAATTTTTTACTGTTCTAATTTGTAAATTAAACTTTATGATAGGTATGTCGGTATAGGAAAGAACAGTATACACAGGGCACAGCAACAGTAGGTTTACAGTTATAAATACACAAAACACAAACTCTATTTTATATTATTATTTATTATTGTATTATTGATATTTTCCATACAAACAACTGTAAACCTACTTTTGCCCCACCCTCTATAGGGTTCAGTACTATCCACCATGTCAGACCTCCACTGAGGGGTCTTGGAACGTACCTCCCAAGGATAAGGGGGGTTTCCATACAGCTCCTTGTGCTGGTACCTGTGTAACTCAGCCTCAGAGCTGAGCAATTGCTTAAAGGATTCTTCTTGGTTCTGTCATCATCCAGGAGGTTTGTGCCTTTCCAGATGGAAGAGATTGACTAGGAATAGACAGAGGCGGTCAAGAGGGTCATAGTGAAGAACAAAATATCAATTGTGCACATGGACAAGGAAAAAATCTCCTCTTTCCTCTTTGCCATTAACTCTTACTCACTAGTACAACATGGAAAGGGATGAAACACTTTTCTTTTAAATGTCAAAAGAGTATTTTTTAAAAAATACCCTGAACTAAATAAGGCCATCTTTACTTTTTTTTGGTAAGAGGATACTAAAAATCAAGACATATTTTTCTGGCTCAACTGTTCTAATCAAAAAATGAAATTTACTTGACTTCTTGCATATTTTAAATTAAAATATACTTACTAGTTTAATTGTTAAGTAAAGCATTAGTTTTATTTAATTTTTTCTTTGTAGTGGAGTAGGGTCTGTAACAATGTAAATTGTCTGACAGTCACAATACCTTTTCTTATTACGTACTGAAGTTAAGTAAGTATGAGAATTACTTTAAGAAATTTCCCCCACTGGCATGTATTTCAAAGAGATTATTTGAGGTGAGCTAAGGTAGTTATTTCCAATTTTACACCACAGTATCAACCTGGGAATTTAGTTATAACAATATTAAAATTAAAAATAATTTGAATATACAAATACAGTAATCTATTTGATGAGAACAATCAAATGATTTGTGTATAGAACAATCTGTTGACAGAATTTCCCACTTTCCATTTCAGTGGAGGCTTGAATGAACTTTTTTGAATCTTCCAGTTCTTTAGTACTCTGTAGCTCAAGTCAGTTGAGGCCTATTGTGGATTGGTAGCTAAGCAACAGATTTAAAAGTCCAGAGGCTATACTCCTATATCTCCTCTGCCAATAACTTAGCACGAGATGGTGAGCAAACCATTTAACCTTCCAATTATACTATCCCTCATCTTTTCAACAGGGAGGTAATATAGCTTACTTTTCACAGCTTGGTGAAGTATGTCTTAAATAAAAAAAGATGCTCTACTATATTGTCAGAGAGGGAAAACAGATTCATTTCTTGCTTTTCCCACATGATGTGCAAACCATTAGAGCCCTTATTTCATAATATAGAAATACCTCCTTAACATGCCTTGAGGTTTCCCAAATAACCCTTCATTATTTGCTGACATTTCAACTACCAAATCATGGAAGCTTTAGTATATGAAACTGGATTTTTTAAATATTTTGGGGTATATGTAGAATCTATTTAACTGTCCTTAATATTTGAAGGTAATTTACTAGGCGTGAACACAAGGGAACAGCTTATTTGAATTCTGTGGCATGTTGATATAGACATAGAATGACTGTACTTTTTTGTCTCCTATTAAAATCTTAGATCTGCTTGTGATCTTGGTTTTTTACTGAAATGCTTGCTCAAAACAAAAAAGTAAAACATAAACATATGAGATTAAGCATCGGAAAGAAAGGCTACTGCAGTGCACTCCTCAGTAAAAGTAACCTTTGCTCCTTTGTTCCTAGAGCTGTTTCTAAAATACACAGGAGCTATACAGGGAAGGGGGCGAGCGGACAAGTGGATAATACTGGTGGCGGAGGGCATGCTTCCAGGGTCAAATGACAAGGCCTTTGAGTACAGAAGAGGATGATTTCATATAATGCCTAATTCATTCTGTGATTCTATTTTTTTCTCATCTTAGAAGAACGTAGAAAGACAGTTGTTACTAAACTTACTCATGGAAAGCCCCGGTTTCCCTATTTGGATAAAATAAGAAATGTTTGAAGACTATCAAAATAACCTTCACCTTTCACTAAGATGCACATACTCAGAAAGGTGTACACATCTGTTGTGGGCCAAAGAAAATCATGAGTGTATTGTATACATTTTTATTACATGAAAAATTTGCAGTTTATGTTTTCTTTTTATTCCATTTGTTTTTATTTTATTTTTAAAGAACCTGCCAAATAAGTCAAGATATTAAGGAATATAGATAGAATGAAATTTTACATTTGAAATTTAGCCTATTTGGAGAGCCTGAGAAAGTTGATGTCTATCCAATTATTAAAAATCCTTTAAAATTATATTACTATCCCAGATATTCTGGAATTTGAACCCATTTTAATAATTGTTATTAGCTGCTGCTGTGGCAATGTGTCAACAAAGAGAGGATCGAACCCTGGCTGGTATAGCTCAGTGGACTGAGCGCGGGCTGCGAACCAAAGTGTCGTGGTTCAATTCCCAGTCAGGGTACATGCCTGGGTTGCCCAGAGAGGCCATGATCCCCAGCAACTGCACGTTGATGTTTCTCTCTCTATCTATCTCCCTCTCCTCTCTAAAAATAAATAAATAAAATCTTTAAAAAAAAACAAAAAAAAAGAGAGAGGATCTACACAGGTTGAGACTGTGAAGAGGAAATATCCTTGCATAAAGCCAGTCTTTAGAGGACTAATACCAAAGCAAAAATGTAAAGCTCCTTGGCATTCCAAATACATTTGTATTTCCCTGATTATTACATTGAAACTACCTTTAAAAAGTCGCCAGTATTTCTCTTATAATTTATATCACTTCCTTTCTTGTTCCAGATCTCTGTCCCTAAAAAATACCATCTGACATTTTGAGGCCCATCATTCTTTTCAGAATGTAAATATGCATTCTGATTCAAATTGTACTCCTGAGAGACTGAATTATGTAGTAAACTTCTCGTTACCCTGAGAGATAAAATATCTATCGCCTAATTTTTATGTAATTGTCAATACAACAATTTTAAGATGTGTATTTAAATTTGTCTATGTTATAGAAAAGTTTATGCCATTGTACTGAAACTTAATAGTACTACATCTATCTGTGACAATAATCTCCTTAAAACCAGATAAAAAGTAAACAATGAATTTGGTGACTGAAAATCTCCAATTCTATTCCAAAAATTCACATATTTAAGATGTTCAAGGAGGTTAGATTTTGAGAAAGATGAGTCGATTAAGGATTTAGGTGTGACTGGGCACATCAGTAGGACTAGAAATAGCTTTTAATACCAGGGAGTTTTCTAGAAAAAGAAAGGACCCATAGAATAAAGAGAGTAGATTTAAATGCATTAGAGACAACTGACCCATCTCTGAGATGGGGAATAATTCTAAATAAAATACAATTTCTGTTGCTTTGTGCTCAGAGTAGCCGTTTCAGATTTATGGTTTTCAGATCTAGGGTAGAGTAGCTTCAGTAAGAGACCAAGAATAAGCAAACATGTGGCATTTAACAGTGTTGATGTAAGTAGTGTCTAAAGCGTGATAGGGGAGGGGGCCACAGTTGCTATAACAGTTATAAGACAATGCCCTAGGAGCAAACATCAGCCCTTTTGACTCTGAACATAAGCAGCTTCACTATGGATATGGACAGGAGCCAGCCCATGTGGCACTAGTGGCATGCACCAGGGGTGTCCATCCTTCTGGTGTCTCTGGGCCACACCGGAAGAAGAAGAACTGTTTTGATCCACACAGTAAATACACAAACAGTAGTGAAAACTGACGAGCAAAAAAAAAAGGTTTTAAATAAATTTACAATTTTGTGTTGGGCAGCATTCATAGCCATCGTGGGCCACGTGTGGCCCGCAGGCCAAGGTTGGACACCCCTGTGACTAGCCCTATTGGCCTTAGATTAGTAATTAGCTAAATAAATTCCACTTTTTCATCTAATTCAGTTCTTTGAAAACTTTAAAATGCAAACGAATCATTCAAGAATGTTATTAAAACTGAAGATTCTGGTTCAGTAGGTCTAAGGTGGGCATTCTGCGTTTGAAAATCTTTCCACATGATATCAATGCTGTTAGTCCATAGATCAAACCTTGGATTGAAAGGCTTTAAAGCATCTAGAGTTGAAGTGAATGGGAGCAGGAAAAAAGAAAAATGTGTTATGAGATGAGAATGCCTGGTGAACAGTGAAATGATTTAAATGAAATTTAAAGTGGTCTCAAGTTCCAACAAGCAGGAAGAGGCAGCTTTTCTGATAATATTCTGAGTTCTGTTAGACCAGTCAGATCAGGAACATCTGTTACATGTGATAAATATCTGATCTTAAAATATAGCACATCTTCTTCCTACTTGAGCTTGATATTTTAAAAAGCATACTTAAAATTGCACATGAATATTATTGCTTTGCTGCCTCCTCTTTTGTATGATTTCTTTGGGCTGAAGGCACAGGAAGACCTTTAAAAATATTTCCTGCAGTTATTCAAGAAATAATTCTAATTGTTGGCTCTGGGCTTGTAGCTCAGTCGGTTAGAGTGTTGTCCCAATAATCTAAGGTTGCAAGTTCAATCCCTGGTCTTGGCACATGCAAGAAACAATCAGTGAATGCATAAATAAGTGGAATAACAAATTGATACATCTCTCTCTCTCTCTCCGTCTCTGCCTCCCTCCCTCCCTTCTTCCCTTCATCTTGCTATCTAACATCAATAATTTTTTTTTAAAGCTCTAGTTGCCAAATATATGTGTTGCGGTCCAAATACTCTTGGTTGAAAAAGTCATGATAATTGATCACAACTTAATCACAGTTCATAGTAGTTAAGTGAACTAAATTTTATCACACAATAATATACTTAGGGAAAGATAGATGAGGAAAGATGTGGATAAAACAATCATAAGAAAACAAAAAGACTTTAATAAGATTTTTTTTTTGCCTTAATCGATCTTTTGTCAGAAAACTCTACCATGTCATACTGGGAAGATTCCAAAAATGGGTCAGAATCCAAACTCTCACCAGAGCTTCTTGCTGGAGACCATGGTCCTGGTGGAAGAGCGGACATTGGTGGGGGCACTAAAGCAGCAGAGCAGCAAGGGCTGCCAATGCACATGGAAGAGGGATCTGAGAAGACTCACAGGCCTGTGCACCACAGGGTTGCGAGGGAAGTGAGCCAAGGTTTTCAGTATTCTAAAGAAATTTTGAAAGGTTTAACCAAAGCTACATGGACTAAATATGTCTTTGAACTTCTGGCAGGAAGGACTCAAGGTTTGAAAATGTATTTAGCTATTCAGTATCAGGACCAGTGTCTCATTTCCCAGGGATTGATACCGAGTGAGGGCCAATGGTGATTATATACCACAGTGGAAGAAACCCAGCATGGACAAAGCACAGCTGAGCATTGGATGCTCCTGTGATATATGTAAGCAACTCTCTCCAGTGACCACTGATGTCATTTCAAGAAAGCAGGGGTGAAAAAACTGAATCTTCAATAGATAAAGTTTAAATCTTGAATTGATTTAGTAAATCCCAGAATAATCAATGAAACTAAGGAATGATGTTTTCATCTACTGAATGGATAGGTGTGCAGGAATAAGAATAAACGTAATTACATGATTTACTATTTTGTTCACTGAAGTTCTGATTGTGCAGTTTGTCTCCTTATTACTATGTTTTCACATAAGCAAGCCACTCACTGTTTTGTCTTTAAAAAATTTTAATCCACTCTGATGAGGACATTTAGAAATAGAATTTTGTCCCTGATTCTTCCATTTTATATGCTTTTTCCAACTACTTATATTTTTCTTAATTGTTACCAGGGTTTTCTACTGCATTTGAATTTAAATTCTACATATAGTCTCCTATTGGTAAAATGTGGACTATGAGCTATTTTTTATAAGTGCTTTCATGCATTTCTTATTTATTTATCCCAAATTCCATTAAATAATACTACTGAGATCCCAATTTTATGCACTAGAAGTATTGATTTAATAACTTGCTGAAGTCAAATGATTAGAAATAAGGGGATGTAATATTTGTGTTTAACTCTCGAGCTTGAGTCATTAACTGTCATATAATACTTGTCTCAAAATAAGCTCTAGTAACTAGAAATATCTCATGGCAAGTTTGAGAAATAAAATTGGAGTTGATATTAATTTCTCATTTTTCAGGCTTACCAGTTAGACATCACCTTGGTTTTTGACATCTGCCTCTCAACACAATAAATCTATTTCTGACTCAAGGAAAAAGACTTCTATGTTTAATTTCTACACTGTGTCTATGTATCTTTTCAACTCCAAGTCAATGCATTTCAGGTCCCAGAGGCCTAGCCCAGGAGTGAAGCATTTGACCCAAGCTTAAGCTCATCTGTATATCATATCTATCCTGGGCCAATTTCCTAATGGAACCAATAAAGAGTTACAAGATTTGCCTTGGACTTCTGGAACAGAGTCAGGTGTTCTTCCCCATTATATATGAACTTGAGGGCAAGTAAGAGCTGGAGGTCTTCTAAGCATTTTGCTAAGAGACAATCCATGAGCCAAGAAGCAAGTAGCTGCATTGTCTGGGTGTCTGGATCAGCAATAGTTTTGTTTGTGTTATTGAGTTTACATGAAATTTCTATTACACAATTCAATAATCTTATATTTGATTAAATTAATATTGTTGAGGGCTTTGTCACTTGCTTCTAAACTAATATGGAATATAAAATATGCCTGAAGTGTGGGCATTTGATTTTAAATTAACCCTTCACTAACACTAATTGCAGCCCTGGAGTATATACCAGACTGTGCTATATGTGATATGCATCTACTCATATACAACTTTATATATGAGTCCAGGAGATGAGACAAATACTTCTTCTCTTATAATTTTTATTGTTTGGAGATATTGCCAGGATAGTGTCATAGGATACTATTTCCTGCCCCCCCAAAACTTATTTCTCCCTGATATTTATGTTTCATTACTTGTTTTCTGATTTCTCTTATTGCTTTACAGTTTGACACAGACTTTCATTTCTGCCTCTTTCAAGTTTTCTTTTGTTTTGCCGAACCTCTTGGAAACTTTTTTTTTTTTTACTTGTTTCAAAATGCTCCCATCCTTTTGCAGACTTTGACAGAACACTCTCTAAATTCCAGCTGAGGTCAGAGATCAGAGCTGAGCTTCTGAAACAAAATCCTACTAAGCTAAAATTGTCTAATTCTCAGCTGTGGTCACCTTGAATCTTGAATGGCAGGATACATTATCAGGAATGTATCTGTCAATGTCAATTTTTGTTGGCTAAAAATTTCCAGGTGAGTTATTTTACCTGCAGCTTAACACATATTTTACTGATTTTCTTCTACCTGCTCTCTAAACCTATAGTATTTTGACCCTTTTTGTTCTCTTATAAGGTTGAAAATTGATCATTTCAGTTAAAGTACTTTTAGTTTGGGGAAATTGCAAGTGTAGGTACCCCTCCACCAATATGAAGAACATAACAATCCTATAATATTAATCCTAATGAGATGTTATTCTGGCCTAATATACAAAATTAGATTATTAAAAGGGGGGAATTTATATTTTGATTAGATTTCCAAGGTAAACAAACTGAGCTCAAAAAATTACAAAATTAAAAAAAGTTTGAGTAAAAATACTCTCAGAAATAAAACATTTTGATAATGTGTCATTATAAACATAATACAAAATTCTCACTACAAAGTATCAATTATTTAAACATTTTATGTGTATGTGGGTATCTGTGTGTGTGCATGGTATATTATACATTATTTGATTAAAGTATTTAATGTTCAGTCTATCTATTTAATATTCAAACTCTCTCTGGCAGAATGATGATTGTTGTTTTTATTTTGATTCACAGCCCTCTCTTTTATCTTCAAAATTATCACAGTGTTAAGACCTTATACTTCCATGATAACTGCAGCCTTGGCTTTTATCTGAGTTTCTGGTCTCCTGCATATGCCTTTCTTTCCACCCTCTAATCTGCTGTCAGTGTAAAATTTTCAGTTGCAACCCAGTAACGTCATCCAAAAACGTATGCAGGGATATCAATAAATCAGAGTTTTACTTAACTGTTTGCTTCAGAAAAGTAACATGTAAGCATTTAAAAACATGCAGATCTACACATTTAGCCTTATGAACAGGCAGCAATGATTTAATAGGTTAAGCAGACCAGTAGCTGGTCAGTGCTTAACGCATATGTCTCAGAATAGGATTGAAATTATTCTGTAGTCCACATCAGACACTTGTCACACTTTTAAGTTCTTCATCTTTTATAGAAAGAGGTCAAATATACCCATATAATAAGGCTGTACATGTAAAAAGGGAAATTATCTTAGGATAAAATGCTGATGCAAATAAGCTAGAATATGCTAATAATATTCTGAGTTTTCTCTTTCAATGAGCAGCTAAATTGTAAAAATGTGTATCCCAGAATGTACACTGTTCATTCTGAATGCTAAGCATTTAAGTCTTCTCCTGCAATTTATGTAATCAATTTGCTCTCAAGATAAAATAATCTTATAAAATATTGTGCACATTAAGCATTTCTGTGTGGCTCATTCAGTAGTCTACTTAAGTATTTTGGTTATTTCTGAAACTTACAAATATTCCTGGGGAAAGTGACAGGCTTATCATTCCAGATTTTATGTATCTGGACCTTTGGCAGTACCCCTGCCAAAAATAGTGTTCATATTCTTGAAAATAATACATCACCTCAGCAATATACTCACTTTATAAAACAAGGATTTTCAAATTGAGACAGGCACCTAGCTCTAGGCAGAGAGACAGAACCTCAACTTTTGATTAATATTTCTGACCATCACATGGAACATTAAGAACTGTAGGGAGAGAACAAGTACACATATAAATGAGTCCTAAGTGGTCACACTAAGCAAGCAAATCCAGCGGGATTTCTGAATGCCCTCCACAATATTTCCTTCAAGGGACTATTCAACAATCACTTGTTGCAGGGGAAGTCTGCAAATTATTTGCATTGCCATTCAGGTTCTTTCATAATACGATTCTCAAACCATACTAACCAGTCTTTCTCCGATTGCATTACTGTTCATGTCCAATATTCTGGAGCAGGGGCCTGCAAACTTTTTCTGTAAAGGGTCAGATAATAAATATGTTAGAATTTGCAGGCTACAGGCACTGTTCTCTCTCTTCCTCCTTATCCTCCTCCTCATAATCCTCCTACTCCTATTTCAATCTTTTTAAAATGTAGAAATAAAAAAGAGAAAATTCTTAGCTCACAAGTCATACAAAAACAAAGGGCCAAATTTGGTCTTTTCAACATTTTGAGGTATCTGCACGTGTTCCTTTAAAGTGGAGGTTTCTGCAGGTATTACTTGTGCTGGGACTCTTTATCTTTTCCATTGCAACCACTTTTCTTTTTATGTCTCTAAATTTGCCTTCACCACATTATTCTGGCTACATACAAAGCGTTTTCAGAATGGTGGTAGCATAAACATCCTTATGTTTCTTTTGTATTTCCATTTACATTTAATTCATATATCCCTTTTTCAGTATTGTCACTTTTAATTACTCTGCTGCATTTTAATTTTTGTTAGCTAGTCGCCTCATTATATCACCGATTTTTGCTACTGGCATGTGGCTCATCACTGTGAGTCAAGGAGTCAGCAGAAGTGCAAGCTTTGTGGCTTGAATGATGCACACAGTGACCAACTACTGATAGGCTCTGAATGATGTGATTGGTCATTGATCCTGATGGGCATCTGCTATTTACATCATGATCTGTGGACTGAAGAGCTGCCAAGGATGTTTAAACTTCATGCAAGAACTCATACTTAATATGTAAATTGTGTCATTGGGACACTGGTATTTTATTAAACACGGTAATCAACTTTGAAAATTGAAGCTGAAAAAATTAAACAATATGGGTAAACAATTTGGTCATTTGGTCTGTCTCACCACAGCCTCACTCTCTCTGCATCTCTTTGCTTCCTTACAGATCTTTTTCAGTAAATTAAAAACGTGAAAGTAATTAGAAATATTTTTTTTATTTCTGTTCTAAAGTAAATGGGGCAGGAAGCCCAGAACAACACATGGAAATACAGTATAGGTGCCACAGATGCTTGTTGGACAAATATTAATTATTTACTATTTAGCTCTTTTTATTGGACGTTAAGTCTAGGATTTTACAATAGCACATATAGAGTTGTTCCATTCGTTTATGACTGGATAATATTACATAGTATCATTTTACTATGTAAATAGTAAAATTTATATTTTATATATTATTTTCCTGTTTCTATATTGGTGCTATATCAACAAACACCCTTGTTTATATCCTTTGTGTATCTATGGAATATTTCTCTAAAATAGTTAATTGCTGTGTTTTTTTTTCCTTTTCCCTAACCTATCTTAATATATTTATTTTATATGGTGCTAATGTTTTGAAAAGTGGCCTTTCATCATTTAACCTGGTTTAAACCTAATTAAAGTATAATTTGTCATAAATAAAAATTTAACAAGTTATTAGATATAATATATTGAACTTCATATTTTCTCTTACCATTAAATTGATAACAAAATATACTTACTACACAAGTGATTGTGAGTCTTGTATGAAATAGTCTATGAAGGTTATTTAATTTGCAGTAAGATGTTATATGGATTTAAGTAAGGAAATTTATAAATTTAAGAGAAATTATATGTTAAAATATTTTCTTATACAAATAACCACTTGTAATATTTTGTTTTGTAATTCAAGTCAATATTTTTATTACTAGTAATATAATAGTCACTCCCAAAATTTTAGCTGTTTAATTAATAGTTTCAATATCATTTGAAACTACAAATATCATCGAATAATATTCATAGTCTTTTATATTAACATTTTAAGATAAGTTCATCCAAATTTTATCTTTAATAGATTCACTTCATTTTTAGTATTATTAACAATCTTCACCCTACATGTAATTCTCTTTGTTCTGATGTTTTAGAATAAAAATTCTTGCCATGTTTTGAAGAAGTATATTATAAAATGCTTAAAGCCTGTGTAAAGAAACAGATAGGGTTCTTACAGCTGCCATAAACTTTCCTCAGGAAAAAAAGATGCTTGGAGACATCTTGAATGTTTAAAAAAAGTGTAATCTAAAGTGATAAGAATAAATATTGATACTTATATAATATTTACAATTAGTCTTGGTTCAGGATTTTAAATGTCATTTTAGGAGAACTATAGAAAGAAGAAAGATAAAGTGCATAGCTATAAATAATCCATATCATAACTTTTTTGAAAATAATGTGTATTTGCTCTTGAACTGTCATCTTACCAGACACTAGGAAAGAAGAACTTTCCTGACCAAACACTTCTTCACCTCTTGACTCTCAAAGGCCAGTTTGGTTCAAACTAAGCTGTGGTTGTGCAGACCCGTGTCTGGGAAGGGGCAGGGGTTGTGATTTCTACTAAAGCAGCCACAGGAGTCCAAGAGGTTTTGTCTTCTAGTAGACAAGGTCTAAGTCTGATTTGCCCCGTACACAAATGTTTTAGTAATAAATTAATAGTATTTCCAGAGCATGTAACAATAATTTTGATTTTAGTTGATAAATATGTCATCAGAACACTAGACAAACAGCTTTATAGTCATTTACATGTTTACCTGATATAATGATTATCAAATAAAGCATTCTATTTTTTAAAGTCAAAATGTTGAACATTATCAATTTTATGGGTTGGCCAAAATGTTCTTTCTTTTTCTGTAAGATGGCTCTAGTAGCGCTTAATTGTCTTTAACTTTATTTGAAACAATTTTGTTAGATTATTTTGTGACAGCTGTCATATCAGCATGCATTTTTAAAAAAAAACATCAAAATTGGTGAATTTTTGTGTAGACATTCAGGTATTGAAGACAGAAGGAAATGTGCAGCATTTTGTCATTTTATGCTTTATTATTTTAAGAAAGATAAAAATGCAACTGAAACACAAAAAAAGATTTGTGCAGTGTATGGAAAAGGTGCTGTGACTGATGGAACATGTTAAAGGCGGCTTTCACACTTTCATGCTGGAGATTTCTTGCTAGATGATGCTCCATGGTCAGGTAGACCAGCTGAAGTTGAGAGTCACCAAATCAAGACATTAATTGTGAACACTCACCATTATACCACACAGGAGAGAGCCAACATACTCAAAATATCTAAATCAATAAAACTGATGAAAATGAAAAATGTATCTTTTATTTTACTGAAAAAACTAGACTTTTTCCCAACCCAATGTAGGTGAATTAAACTTTATGTATTTTTTTATAAATTGAAATAAGAGTCCTGAGGATGTTTTTAAAAAAGTACATTTAAAAAAAAAATTCTGCCATAACCTATTTTCTACATCGAGCCAAATAATAATCAGTTAATCAGAATGACAGATTAAGAGTAATTTTTGAGCATCACAAAAGTTATTAACTTAAATACTTTTCAATATTAAAATTTAACTGGTTGAAGGTATTACTACTTTTTTTCCAAAAATTATTTGGATTGATTTCTTTGACATAATCTAAGAAATGAAATTTCCTCAAGCCATCAAATATGTTACAGTGTTCTGTGGGTACAAAAATTGTGAACATCACTAATTACTTCTGATGGAAATGGACATTTACCCTTGTATATCTATATTATATATTTAATATTCACATAATGTCATCATTTTCTTAAAATGATTCTGGAGAGGTATGTAACATTTAATAAGAATTACAAGCAAGCCAAAATAGGAAACAACTGATATGAAAATAACCCATCCTTACATAAAATATTACTTTTCTAATTATTATATTTTTAGGGTTGTTTAATAAGCTCTAAAAAAGTATCCTATCAAATCATGAAAATTAATTTAATTTTGTTTTTCTTTCCTCTCATCCTCCCAGGAGTTACTGGGACATGAGTACCAGAAAACTATTTAGACGTTTTTTGTTTTTAATTTTATTATTGCTCAAGTATGGTTGTCTGCATTTCCCCCCTGCCACTCCCCTTCCACCCCAGCCATCTTTTTAAAATTGAATGTATTGGGGCCACATTGTTTAATAAGATTATATAGATTTCTAGTGTAAATTTCCATGATACATGAAATGTATACATTTCTGTATACAGATCATGTATCATAGAGATTTTTCATCTCCCAAGTTTTCATTTTTCTGATTCTTCTTTAGTCGTGTCTGGCTAGGAGGGGGATTAAGAGTGCGAGTGGTATGTGTGTTTGGGATTGTGTGTTCACTCACATGTGTGTGCATGTGTGTGTGTTTGCTCCAGCTCTGAGAACATGTTCTAACTTTTGTTAGAATTTGATATTTTTCTTTTTCCCCAAGTCCCCAAGCTATATAGGATATTTGTTTAACTAAAGACAGCAATACTATCTTAATATTTCATTTTAGCTTTTCTGTTTTCAATTTCCAGAATCTTGCACTGTAGTTTTATCATCAAATGTTTTCTTATTTTCCTCTATTCAAGCTATATACTTAGAGCCTTTAAGTAATGGCTTCTAACTTATTACAGTTTTTCTTTAACAATGCATTTGTTAGTCTAAAGGTGAAAAGTGGCTATAGCCTTTCTTATATGAAAGCACTCTGTTGTGTGACTATCTGTTTATACGCAAGAAATAAAAAGCCTTTTCCTTCCGATGATATATATATACATTCTGGTGAATGCTTAATTTCCTCTGACAACCAATTTTCTTTTGAAATACTACTGTAAATAATAATTACAAAATGTAATTGTTACAGTAAAACACAAAGAGCTGAGCATATTAACCAGGAAACTACTTTGACATTGTTGGGATTTTGTTTTCCAAAATAATGACTTCAAGAAGAAAGTTCTTTGACCCTCCCAATAAATTAGGAAAGTGAGTTTTCTTGGATTATGTCTATTTTCTGTTGCCAAATGTACATATCATGTATATTGTTTTCTTCTCCTTGCTATAGTGGGTATAAGAGAGCCAGTGTGAACCCAGGAGCAATGGCTTAATATTGAAGTAAAAAAAGTACTTCATTATGCACCAGCCGTAGCATCTGGGAAGTACGGAGGATTCCCAGGGTACACAATTAGGCTTCCAGGCTTTATGCCAGAAAGAATAGGAATTCTGGTTAATCCAGATGATTCCTAAAAACAACTAAATTAATGTAATATTCTACTTCACTTAAAAATATTTTTTTCTGTTTGTTCCTGCATTTTCATTGACTTTGATGAAGATATATAAGGATTTGTGTACATTTGCAATATTCTATGACAGTTTAAATGTCAGTCAAATGAATAACTGTGACAGAATTTTAGAATAAGAACCACTTGGAGGTTTAATTCTTCCATCAATATAAATTTTCAACTGACATGAACATGAATAGGAATTATAGCCCTGTACCAAGAAATAGGTTTCTATGGATTGCATCAGGACTAAGAAATATTTATAATCAACATGTTATATTATTTTACCTAGGTAACCACTGCTTGATTGCATGCTTGGAAATGTTAAAACAAATAAGGAGAATGTAGAGAAATGGTAATCATTAAAGAGAAAGGCAAGGTTATTCATTTTACTTGAAGGTTTTATTGATAATGCACACTAGAGGGTAGTGCATGGCAGTTTGCAAAGACTGTTGTAATAATATTAACAATGTGCCAGATTCCTTCTCCTGAACAAGCTTTGAAATGTGGGGTTTTTTATGTGATGACCAGAAATGAAGTTATGCACCTGTTTTAAATAATATTTTATAATCAGTTTTGAACTGCTATCTGTTATCAACTCTGATATTTTATAGATTATTTTGTACCACTTGTTTGTTAAAAATTAAGATGTGAATGGAAGTTAAGTTTATATTATTTAACACATTGATTTGCATCCAAGTAGATTTGAATGTAGTTTTCTAATTAATGTGGTCATTTACACTACATTGGTTGTATATAGAAATTAGGCATTTCTTAGAAAAGCACAGATACATTAAATTAAAGATGTTTCATATACAAACAAAACTGTCAACTTAGCAAATAATTGGAAGTAAAATACATGAGAAAAAATGGACTATTTGGTGAATTTACTGCAGTGAACATAATAGAACATTAAAAGTACAAGTATAAATACTCTAAGGTTAGGAACTGTAAAGTATAGAAAATATTGAAAACACATGTTTTGTTTTTTTGTTTGTGCTTTATTTTTCTGTCTTCCAATATGTTTAGGTCCTATGGAACTCTAAATGGTCTTAGGTATATTTTCTTCCCATGTATATGTTTTCTATGTCTTCTAGCATTTCTAAGTTCCTAAATTTTTAAATTAAAAAAAAAAAGGATTCTATGTGCTAAATAGAAAGTCAATGACTATCATAAACTCAGTCTTGAAAAACTTGGACCAAAAAACCTAATCAAAGTAACAATGTAGACCTTAAATATCCTGGAATCAAGAAAGAAATTATTATTTTTTGCAGACCCTGAAATCCCTTTTCTTAAAGCACTGGCTTCTGCCTCTTTCTGTTCAAGTTCGTAGACTCTATCATGAGCCACCTGTACCAATCAACAAATGTCTCAGGGAGAAAAGCGATTTTGGGATCAGGTTTGAGTTTCCCTTACCCCAGGATCTTTGCCTCTGAAGCATTCAGTTGTGTGACAATTCTGACATCTTCAAACAAATGTTCATTTGGAATGCTTCCAGAGTTTTAAGGTGATCTTTGTGAGAACAAGCAAGAATACCAACAAGCTATTTTTCTGTAGACACAGAAAAATGGTCTTTGATAATAATAATGTTTATATAGAAACCTTCTTGCAATTCTCACTATGAAGACTTTATCAATGTTGTTTTATTTTACTATGACTACTAAAAATCATTCTAGAATACAATGACTGAAAAAAATCTGCAGTATTCTTATCTATTTTCTAACAAAATGTTAGATGCGTAACCTAGTATGTTCCTTTTTTGTCTTGCCTGCTTAACAACTCAGAGACTTAGTGAAAATATTTGATCATTTTTGGAAGTACGTTAGTTTTCTAGGGGTGCTGTAATAAGTACTACAAACTAGGTTGCTTAAGCAACAGAAATATATTGTCTCACAATCCTGGAGACTCGAAGTCCGTCATCAAGGTGTCGACAGGTTTGGTTTCTCCTGAGGGCTGTGTGGAAGGATCTGTGTTAGTCCTGTCTTCTTGGCTTGTGGTTGGCTGTCCTCTCCCCATATCTTCACATCATCTGCATTCTATGTGTGTCTGTATCTGTCTAAAATGTCCCTTTTTATATAAGGATACCAGTCATATTTGCATTAGGGTCCACCCTAATGACTTCATTTTAATTTGTTTATTGTTATAAAGACCCAGATCTCCAGAAGAGGTAAAATTCTGAGGTACTTGGGGTTAGGACTCAACAAGTCTTTCTGAGTGGAGGGAGAAATGTAATCAATAACAAGAAGTTAATGTAACATAAATAATATACATGCATACACACAAATTCTTTGGGCAGTACTTATATTCACAATTATGGATTTCTGATAAATGAAACAATTAATATAAGGGAACCAGTTCATAGAAAGCAGCCAAAGGGCAAAAAAGTATTGGTAAAATAAGCTGAGGTCAGTCTTTGAGATTTTCTTAACAGCTAGAACAAGGCATATTATTAGCTCTTTCTAGGAAAATCTGTTCACAATTGAATTAATAATGTGGATCATCCATGAGCCTATTGATTCTGTTTTTCTCAATGGTAAAGATTTAAATACATATCTTGCAATCTCCTACCATAAAATCAGGTACACTATCATGGGTTATTCAGACCATTCTATATTTCATACTGAAAAATTAAAGTAAGCCACATAGAAAATTTCTAATAATACCAGAAAATCTACTAGAAAAATCTGCTTGTAAAAGAATATAAAAAACTGCCTTAGTGTAGCTCAGTGGATTGAGAGTAGGCCTGGGAATGAAAGGGTTACTGGTTCAATTCCCTGTCAGGGCAAGTGCCTGGTTTATGGGCCAGGTCCCCAAAAGGGGGCACATGAGAGGCAACCACACATTGATGTTTCTCTCTCTCTCTTTCTCCTTCCTTTCCCTGCTCTCTACAAATAAATAAAATAAAATAAAATAAATAACATAAAAAACTCTATCAGGCCTTCTCTACAAGACAATTCATGCCCTGTGAATGGCAGGTTGATGTCCTTTGAAACGTAGTGTTTCAATTTGATGAAGTTCAGTTTATCTGTTTTTTTCTTTTGTTGTTTTTGCTTTTGGTGTCATGCATAGGAAAGCATGCCTAGTTGATGACACAGATATTTTCTATGTTTTTATGAAAGACTTTTATAGCTTTAGCTCTTATATTTAGGTTTATGACCCAATGTGGGTTATTTTTCATAGATAATATAAGGGAAAGGTCAATTCAATTTTTTTGCATGTTGATATACAGTTGTCCCAACAGCATATATTGAAAAGTCTGATTTCTCCCTTATTAAATTGTCTTGAAATCCTTGCCCAAAGCTGACAGTAAATAAGCTTGTGAAAAACATTACTATAAATGTAATGGTACAATTATGGACTCTCAAATATTTTTCATTGATGTGTATTTCTACCCTATGCCAGTACCACATTGCCTTGATGATTGTATCTTTGTTGTAACTTTGAAATGAAGATGTGTGACCCCTTCAACTTCATTGTTCTTTTTTATGACTGTTTTGTCCATTCTTTTATTGCTTCTTTTATGGAACACTTCCCCTCCTGGTTCAGCCCCAGCATACCATTAAGTGGCTCTTTCAGGAAAATCTGCAAATATATGTTTACATTTCATTATCTGGCAACTTTAATGTAATATACATTTATTTTGAACTTAGTGGGTTATAGATTTTAATTTATGTAACACTCCTAGCAGAGTTAGAGTCAATGTACATATTCAAAATGATATTTTTCCAGTAATGTTTATAAATATTCACACTAAGTAATATGAATAAAGGTTATACAAGCTTTACATCATTTCAGATAAAATTTTGCAGCTAAATGAATTGCCTAAAATCTCTGGAATTCGTGAACACTCCTTCATCCAGTGCTTTTCAATTCTTGAAGATGCGGCTGATGTACCTTATCCCTGCTGGATCACAGTCCTCAGACTGAGTCCAGTGCTACCAAATGATATGAGCTTTAACAACATCTAATTATCTCATAAATGTAATGAAAATGCTAATCATGTAATAAATTGTTTAGCGTCTGTCGCAACCACTAGATTTCAACTCCATGATTTCAGAAGCTAGCTTTTCTTGTCTACTACTAGATTTCAGGGCCATTAGAATATCCCATAAGTAGTTATTTCTCACCACAGGAACCTTGCACTTACCTGTTACTCTGTCTGGAACTCTGCTATTCTTGATATGAGTAGCTGTTTGTATCCTTGTGCCCTAGTTTAAAAACTTTTTCCTCTAAGAAATATCCTTATAAACTATACATGGTAGGACTCTTCTTATATTTTTCATCACAATAGCATTTTCTTTCATATCATCAAAACAGTCTATAATTTATTTACCTATCTATCTATCATATATATATATATATATATATATATATATATAAAACAATTTTTATGACCCCAATAAACCCTGTCTCCCAGTATTCATGACCTCATATATTTCTCTCCTTCATTGTATCTGGTCTGACCTTATTAATTAATTTAAATAATAAAATAAAGTGGAAGGGTTGCCATATTAGTTGTAGTGTTAAAACTTAGGAAGACCTAATACTGTTTATTTTCTGCTTTGGGAACTCTGACCTACCACATAAAAGATTTCCTACCCTGCTGGAGAGACCATATAGAAATAACATGTAGAAAGGGAGAAGCCCTAAGACTACACAGAGAGATACAGAAGCTTTGTCATCTCAGTATCCCAGATGAGCAGCCTGCTAGCTATTCCCAGGAAGGTTTCAGACATGTAATTAAGCCGTCTTAGACATACCAGCTGCTATGGACTGAATTGTGTCCCCCTGAAAGTCATATGTTGAAGCCTTGACTCCCCAATGTGACTGTATCTGATTTAAATGTTAATCACATCTAAAAATACCTTTACAGCAAGTAATTTTATAAACTAGACTGGTGTTTGATTAAAAATGTGGGTACTCACCAATACCCTAGCTGAGTTTATACATAAAATTAACCACGCAAAGGCAAAATTCATTTCCCTGGGGAATAGAAGGTCCTGATTATTGTTTCAACACATTGTTTTATTAAATTGGTCACCTACTAAAGAAGATGGTTTATCAAGTTTAAATATATGTAAGGCCTTCTTTGAAGTCAGAGGCTAATACTTTGGGTGTTATGGTCAGGTTTTTAAGAGAGATGTGAGAATATCTAAAAAAATTTGATTCTATACAATTAAAAAAGGATTACTTAACAAACTAAACAAGGTAGGATGCTGAAAAAATAGCAATAAACAGCATTTGATGGAAAGAGTTTCTGAAGTGCCTATGGCGATATCTATTACTGTTGTGTCTCCAAAAACACATGGATTTTTTTACAATATAAAACCATTATTAAACTTCATAACCCTATATTCTTGAGGCTAAAAGAAATAATTTCTGTTAAATTTATTTTTGTGAATATTCTTCCAAACCACTCTAGGTATTCTATGACATTTATGCTCTGAATATGGGTGTCCAAAACTTTAATGATGTCTGATGCTTAGTTAATAAGACTTTGTATATCTATATGTAAACATTTTTGGGCTGACTTTAAAAACATTAGTATGTTTCCACCATGACAATATGCATTTAAATAACCCTCATGGGCAATATCCCAGCATGTGTGTGAATGTATGTTTATTTTTATGTATGTGTGTTTGTTGGGGGTGTCATCCATCAATCCTGAAACTATGAGTGAATCTACAATATACTACCAATTCAAGGAGTTCTTATTTTTTTCAATATAAAACTTATGGAAATATAGTAAAGTGTCCTTTTGCCTGTGTATATCACTGCATTTAGAGGCCATAGCCCCAGAGGTTGAAATCACATTCACACACACAGCCACATCACACTGTTGTGATGTTTGAATGATGTTAAACTCTCTGACCTGACATAACTTACAGAGAGAGGCTCATCAATTACAGGACAACAAAATAAAATAAAAATCTAATCATCAATATTGACAAGTTGCAAGGAGGAACTGAGAAGCTGTTTTGGCTTGTCTTTGCATTCTGCTCCATCTTATCATGCTTGGCTGAATTGACTATTGGGCTATTTTAACCATGAGGACTGTTAACTTGGTTTGAAGGCAAACCACAGAGTGGATCTTACTCCCATAGAATATCAATCTTCCCATAAAATTATCTAGATTATCAAAATCTAGACCATTATACCCAATACAAAGATGCAGCTCTTTTAGAGATAAACCTTAACTGTGGCATCAAAGTTGCAAATATTCTGTCATTAGGTTGTTGTTTGACATAATGGATGGCAGTGTGTGCACTTTTTAAAGGTTGTAAATTCTGGTAGTTCTACAAAAGCAGGGGCAGTGAGATTCATGTCAAGAAAATGAGGCAAAAGCCTTGTTTTCCTTTCACAAAAATAGAAGCAAAATGAAGAAAACATATTCAGTGTATACGTTTTATATAACATATTCAGAAAATCTTTACATTCTCTAGTAGGTAGTGCCACAGCTAAGAGCATAGGCTCTGGAAACAAATTGGGACAGCTCCTTATTAATCCTAAAATGTATAAATTACCTAAGCTCAGTTAATAATACTCACTATTATCCTCAATAATTTGGGTAAGGAAAAGCAGAAAGATATCTTGACTGAAGGCACATTGCAGGAGACAATACAGCTCCGAAAACACTGCCAGAAGAAGGAGGCATCAAAGGGTTAATAGAAATATCCCCGAGTAATACCCTGGTTATATTTTCATCTTTTTGTTTAACACATCAGTATCTAACTAGAATGGATTTTAGTTGTTGTGCCAAAGAACATCATTCCTGAGTTTGCATTTTTGGACATTTTAATTGATGATGCGATGCAGATAAGCCACTTACGCCAGACATTTTCTAACTGATTCTGCGGATCCACCCATGCCCTCCCCGACTCTGCTTTCTGCCGGGGCAGCTTCAAGTATTCCTCTGCTTTTTGGGTTGTGTGTGGTCAGTGGAAAGCTCCTACAGAACTCAACTGGAGGGAAAAGAGTGGGGTTCAGCTCCTTCCTGGCAGGCTGACACATGAACACCACAAGAAATAAAACTTACTTGTTCAAATAGGGAATATCAGAAAAATTAAGACTATATTTTGACATAATTAAAAAAACTGGAGAACAATTTTAGATAAAATTCTCAAAATCCAGTGTATCTATGTTTTCCTTTTATTGTTCTTTGCTATTAAGCATAAGAGAAAAAAATCTGATTTCTTCTCTTTCTCCCTAACAACCAATACTAAGTTTTGGGTGGTCCTGGTACAGAATGGAAAGGAGTCAGTTCCAAAATGGCAGAGGATGGAAAAGTGGTTGGTAATTATAATAACACATTTTTCCCATTTTATTGTATGTATACTTATTTCATAAGTATAAGAATAATTACAACAGTGTTTTAAGGAAGATTCATTTAATCAATATTTATAAAGCACAACAGTTCATTGGTGTTTTAAAAGAATGGTGGCAGTTTGTCCTTAGAGAGGGCAGCTGTCATTTCCTGCTCACCTTGTACAAGCATGCTGTTGCAACCATCTGCAAGGTAAATTCTGTTTTTCTTTGTGGATATATATTTATACTTCTAGCTGAACCAATGGGCTTTTTACTCATTTATTGACCTTCATTAAAAAATAAAAATTAATGCATTGATATTGAGTATAACATAAACGATCTAGATAATTTTGCAATTAAAGAGCATGTTACATTCTATTCCCACCAATTTTAGACCAATAATCTGTGCTGACATATAGTAGCAAAACATGGCAAGATAAATTGGATATATCTCTATGGTGGTGAAGCTCTAGGTGTCACTGAGCTCTTGTGGTAGCAATTGGAAAGGAATATCCTACTGGCTAAGGAGTGGTCAAAAGTTAGGATTGTGTTTAGGAGACACTTAAAACATTTTATTCAGGGTAAGCATCTCTTTTACAGTGTACTCAAATAATGCACTAGTTGCCTATTAATTAAGCACAGATAGTGTCTGCCTGAAGCTAGAAGTAAAATCAATGGGGATACATTATTTCTTAGCACACATCTGAAGCCAACACAATTTGACTACTTCATTTCTTAATACTGTTGGGGCCATAGTACTCTCAAATTCAAACAAAGCAAACTAAACTTTATGAATTTTTACAGAAAGTTGAATTGATTCATAAGGTTGTTGCCCATGTGTTGGCAAACTGACACCACAGGGATTTTTCAAAGGTGTCAGTAAAAGTGTGTGATAAATGCTGGGCAGAAATACAACAGAATGTTTATAGTGGCGTGGTTGTGAATGATTAGCTTTCTCTCAATATCTCTATGTTTTCCTTAGTTTCTTTACCATTTACTCCCTTTTTAATTAAAAACGAAAAGCTACAAGGAGTTGCTGAAAGTAAAGTAACACCATTACAGTTACAAAAATAAAAACTGTACATATTTTAGTTTGATTTATTTTGATTTTGACTTTCTTGGATTATTACATGTAGGTATTTGAAGGTGTGTATGTATTTATAAAATATTTGATTACATTTGTTCAGTCATTTCATATAATTTTCTTGTAGTTACTAGAAAAAATACTTAGGAAAAAATAAAGCTGAACAGGAATGAGCTAGAGGTGTAATTTTGTGTAGTAACAAGATAAAAACAAAATTAATTATTTACTTCTTTGTCTTCAAAGAGAAATTTGATGGTGGCAGAAAAGTGAGTAGGGAATTCCAGGAGAAAAACATGTCTTCAATTATTAGAGCAACAAAAACAAACTAGCTTCTTAAATCAATAATTTCAAATCCCAAAGTTGTAAACACTTTTCCTGCATTAATGTTAATAAGCATATTTATTGTCAAAATAATAAATTCACTGTTACTGTAAACATATTCAGATATCCCCCAAAGTTCAGAAACAAAATAATCTATGCCTTAACTGAGCCTGTCACTTTAATCAAGTGAATTTACTCAATTTAATCATTTATAAAAATACACAAATTATAAATATCTTATTTTGGCCTGGCTGGTATGTCTCAGTGGATTGAGTGCCAGCCTATGGACCAAGGAATTGCCTGTTTGATTCCCATTCAGGTCACATGCCTAGGTTGCAGGCCAGGTTCCCTGTAGGGGATGCACGAAAGGCAACCACTCATTGACGTTTCTTTCCCTTTCTTTCTCTCTCCCTTCACCTTTCTCTAAAAATAAATAAATAAAATCTTTAAAAATATATTGTATTTTGATTTACAATTTTTTCCATTTACAACTACTGCCGACTTTATAAATTCTTTACAGGAAACAGATGACTCTATCACATTAACCCTTATTCTTTAGCTGTTTTGCTTTCATTCTGATACATGTGTTAGGGTTTGCATTATATATTTGTGTTGTCACTGACTGATAAACTAACCTTGACCTACTTATAATGAAAAGTTGCGGTGTCACTCAAGCTCCAGAAGTCATTAAAGCTTGACAGCATTGTCCCCTGTCAGCCTCTCTCAAATCCCAGTGGAACAAAACATCTACCAGAATTATGACTTTGTTTCACTATTTTTTTTTTGAAATGACATCTTAACTAATTAAAACTAACCTGTTAGATTTCAGTGTTGTCTCTCCACAAGGAAAAGGTCAGCCCATTAAGGGTTTTCTTATTGACAAAGCAGGTTTGCTTGTACAGATACATCTTCAGCATAAAGGAGAGCAGTTTAGAAAAAGGAAAAAAAATAGCATAGACTTTGAAATTTGCCTTAGATTTTTTTTCTCTAAGCTTGATGTTTCCTGGTCAATAATTTATTAAATCTGAAGGGAAAAAAATACAACCCATAATGTAAACCTAGAAAAAAGGTTTTCTTGAAAAAGTCAAAATGTTAAAATGTATTTCCAAAAGAGCAATTTAACAAAAATTTCCACTTTTAAATATCAAAGAGGGATGAAAGAGGTCACAGTGAGCAGCTGGAAATCGTAACAGAGCTACAATTTTCATCTGTTAGCTATTCTCGTATTTTTAACATAAACGAACTAGAGGGAGAAACAAAGGGTATTCGAATTAATTCCTAAGTATCACTTTTGGATACTAAGTTTCCTGTGGAGACTTCAAACTTAACTAAATATTTCCGTGATAGTCCTATGAATATAGTTAAATGGCACAAATGAAATAAAACATAGGATATTTTTTAAAAGGAAGCTATCAGAATTTAAGAATATATTTTTATAAACTTCATAACATAGACTATATTATTTGATGGTTTATAACTTTTTAAAAAATTCACCATACAAAACCTTGTATTAATTTAGCATCTCATTTAAAATGTAATGAGAGGGGGTATTTTAAATAATGCCATAGTTGGCAAGAGATATTAGCATCACTAAACAAATATTAATTTGGATCCAGACTTAAAGAGAAAACACATTTCCCCGATACACAATTATTATAGCCTTGGCAACTTGTTAGGAATATGATTTTAAATTCTCACCAGACATAACAATGAGAGATCTTTTTTTGTTTAAGATTTTATTTATTTATTTTTAGAGAGGGAAGGGAGGGAGATAGAGAGAGAGAGAGAAACATCAATGTGTAGTTGCTGGGGGTTATGGCCTGCAACCCAGGCATGTACCCTGGCTGGGAATCGAACCTGTGAGAGAGAACTTTTTAACAGTTAAGATTTTTCAGGTTTTCCTATAGTCCATGCTACTTCTTGAACTTCATAAAATGTTTGTGTTACTCAATTGCACTGCTAATGTGCACTTTTCTGATAGCTAAATATAACCCCAATGCCCCTTCTAAGCTACCCTTGTATCCCAGGTGTTGTACTACGCACGGGGGTGGGGAAACCCAGATCCCACAGCCACTGAAGGACTAACAAACCCTGGTAGGGAAGTCATTTAGGAAAGCTATTCTGGTTACTCAGGGGAAAATTATGTAAGGGTACTGGATTAAAAGTATGAAAAGCAATTAGGAAGGTATTGTTGCAGAAAATGTCAAGACTTGGTGATGGTTGTGTTATGTAAGGTAAGCAGGAGGAAAAATGAGTCAAATATAACTAACTTCTAGGTTTCAAGATTGGGGTCTAAGAGCAAATGATTTTGTCATTCACGAGGTCACGTACAAAAGAGAAGTAGTTGGAGGCTGAAAATGACCTAAATTATTGAATTTACAGTGTCTTTAAAAATACCCAGGTAAATAAGAGATTATGATGAAAATAAGCATATGAGAATGCTGGCTGTCTGTCAACATATACAGAGAAATTATGTGGAAATTTGGGTCTGAGTACATTCTTTAGGCATAGCATTTTCATGAGAAATTGCAATCCTTATTTCTGAGAAACTCAGGTTTTAAAAATAGGTTAATAGCAACCCAATTTTTCTGTATTATTAGTTAGTTTAGTCAGGATCTACATTCATGACAAAAATGTGTCAACTATGGAGGCCAGAGATATATTAAGTTCACTTGTACTTTGAAAAGAATACCTTATAAGAAAAATAAGACTCCACTGATTTTGCAAATTAGCATGCATCATGTAAGCCATTGCCAATATTATAATTATGTTCAGTTTTTCATGCCATTTTAGCAAAATGCTGCACACGTGGCATGCATGTGTGCTAAAGGCATATTAATTAGTTGTTATCTTAAAGTCAAAATGCGAACTACTGAGAGATTTAGAAATAAAAGTTGCTATTGGTTTTAACAAAAGGGTTGATGTCAGGTTTTGAAGATGAATAGCCTTTTTCGAGCAGAAAAAAAAGTTATACATAAAGTAGACATTTGTTTTAAGCAGAGGGAAGACCATGTCCTAAAATGTGAAATGGCACTGCATATTTAGTAATGACATTATATATGGCAAATTATTAGGTACAAAATTAAATAATAAGCTCCTGAAAAGTGATCAAGTGGCCATATTGTGAATTGCCTTATTAAGAAATTTTTCAGAGTGTTGCATGTTAAGGGGTTTTCACTTCAGGTATTTATTCTTTAGCTGATGGAGAGCCAGTGGCAGTGTGGCATTTTCAGAGGAATTATGCTTTTTTTCAGAAGTTAACACCTCTGACAAGGTGAAAAATTGAATGCATGCATAAACAGATTTGTAGCATACACACATGCCTCTGATAAAGTTTAATTTGTAAGTTAGGCACAGTAACTAATAACCTAGTAGAGCAATTACAACAATATACTTTAATAAAAGTTATATGAATGAGATTCTCTTTCTCAAGATATCTAACCGTACTATCCATTAGGTTCCACAAAAAAAGGGACTACTATAAAAGTTATATTTTTAACAAACTGAATTAAAAATTTTAAACCGCAACTTCTTTCCATGTATATCAGAATGTTCCTTCAGAAAGTTATTTACACAGACTTCTCAAGTCTGTACAAAACAAAAGTTGCTATTATAATGCAAACTAACCAGAAAGAACCTTTATATTTAATATAAACACAAATATATAAATATTTAATATCAATTTATGCTGAACTTAGCACAAATTGATAAATTGTATAGTACAATACTCACCCCTTATTCACGATTTTGTTTTCCATGGTTTCAGTTACCCTCGGTCAATTTCAGTCTGAAAATACCAAATGAGAAATTTCAGAAAGAAACCATTTGTAATTTTAAATTTCATGCCATTCTGAGCAGCTGGTTGATATCTCTAGCCAGCCCAGAATGTGAGAATAACCCTGCTGTTTAGTGTATCAATGTTGTACACACTACCCTCCTCTTACTCACTTAGTAACTGTCTGTTTCAGATAGATGTGACAGTATTGCAACACATGTTCTAGTAACCCTTGCTTTACTTAATAATGACCTGAAGTACAAGAGTCATGATGTGGAAATACAGATACATCAGAAAGAATTTGTGAAGTGATTCCCTTAAGTGAAATGAGTGTATGTATAAGGAAACAAAACAAAACAAAACAAAACAACAACTTTGTATATATAGGGTCTTGGAATGTATCCCCCATGGATAAGGGGGAACTATTATACATATTTGCATCATAAAGTTTCAGATATGTTCAAGGTACTTCTTTTACAAAAAGACCATTATCATATCACTTTCTTTGTTCAAAGAGAACTTACACTAATTATCTTAATTGACTTTTGCCAAATCAATATTTAGCTTTAACAAAACAACAGTGTCTTGATATTCTCATTCTACAAAGAAAACACAATTATCAACCACTTTAAAATATTCTTTCCTGTTGGACTTAAAAAGTTACATGTTTTTTTCCAAGTTATTCAAATACTCTAAAAGCATATTTCCTTTTTCAGTCTATTTTTCTACCTGCATTTGATGAGCAGACAAAGAATTAAGTTTAATGTATCTTGCTAACCAAGCTTATAAGTTATTTAGGGAAAACAAGTCAATAAATAATAAATGCAATTTTTATGAACTTAGCCAATAGTTCTTGAACATTTCCTGTGTTTTTCAGGTGTTTTGCTTTAATCAGTTCAGCTCCTAGTCAAGTAGGAAGAACTGGGGGAACTGGTGGGTGTGTAGTATTTTTTGAAAACTCATGTCAATTTATTTGACAAAAGATTACTGACCTACATTCCATTCTCCATCAGGTATATTAGTTACTTATTTATTTCTGTTTATTCTCTTATGGTTCTCATCATGCTACATTATAATTATATATTAATATTTCTAATTCCTCCAAATAAACTAGAAGCTAATGCTCTTCTGCTTCCTCTAGTATATCATGACAAATTGAGTAAAATATAAGAACTAAGTGAACAAATACTGAATTAATAAATGTTTTTGACAGACTCACTAGCTCACAAATGAAATGCTTACAATAAAGAGTGCAGGTACAATTTGCATGCATTTAACTGAAAACAAGCTTGGATAAAAGTTAACATAATACATTTACTACTTCTCAATCAACTAAATCTTTTCTCTTTGGTACATCCTATTGATAAATGGTTCATTCATCAAGGTCAAATATATTCTCATCTAGTGAAAACATAATGGAAAAATAAGTGATCAAAGAAGAGATAAATCAGCTAGGATGTATGATCAAATGAACCACTGAGAATGACTCTCTTTCTCTTTGTTAAATGCTCATTGTACATAGAGGTTGCCCAGGCTTGATCCCATCATCTTCGGTTATAGCCGGCAACTGTCTAGCCTTATAGGAAGCAACATGGCACTGTTAGCAGTTTTGCAGGTTTTGAAGCTAAACTGCCTGGGTTAGAAGCCTAGTGGAAAGTTTCTCAATCTTTCAACAACTTCGCTGTCTTCATCTTTAAAACCTAAATAGGAATAACACATTTACCATCTCATTTATTTTCATAATGACATTGTTAAGGGTTTAGCATCAAGGCTGGTTACAAATAAACGCTTACTGAGAGTTGTCATTTTTGGATGTAGTTTGGAATTTTTGTTTTTGTAGATCTGTTTTTCCTATTAAAAATGATTATTATAAAACTGCTTTATGGGAGGCCTATGGGAGATAAGTGCTTGCATGTATGAATGGAACTCTGCAATTGATAAAAATCTATTGAATATTATGTAGGTTTCCAGGTTAATTGGATTCCAAATTAATTTTGTTAAGGGAAATTCCCCAAGACAAAACACAATGCAATAGAATAAAAAAACCATTTACCCCTCCTCTGGATTTAAAATGCCTTCTGCTTCAAAGATCACTATTTTCTATGTATTTATGTGCACTCTGACATACATTACACATGCACCTACATGAAAGCCAGGAACTAGCATTTCTAAATTCACACATACACACACAATTTATATAATATTTGTTTTCTTGTATATGTTGTATGTCCTGGTACCTGAAACCAGTATAAACATATATAAGTGAAGAGACTAACCAATCAGTCAAATTCTCCTCAAAGGTATTTTTTAGTTCATGCAATTAAAAATGATTTACAGTTCTGATCCGAATGGCTCAGCTGGTTGAGAGTTGACCCACAAAGCAAAAAGTAGCTGGTTCAGTTCCTGGTCTGGGCACAAGTCTGGGCTGTGGGCTTGATCCCTGGTTGGGGCACAAGTGAGAGGCAACCGATCTTCTTTCTCTCCCTCTCTTTCTCCCTCTCCTTCTCTCTCTAAAAATAAATGAATAAAATCTTTAAATGTAATTTACACTGTACCCTAATCTACGGTTTTCTTTATTATAATAATTGCTATTGTTGTTGTTATTGTTATGGATAAAGAGAAAAATAGAAAGAGGAAATTATAATTAATGCAAGTTACAAACTTCATGTTAGGGCTACTACAAGCTTCTATGGAATCCTGTGCCTTAAATTAGGTGTGTAACTCCTGATTCCAATTCAAATGTGTAGTTTTTCCCCCTGATACCACTAAGCAATTCTCCAACACCGCTTGGATGTCCTACAATTCCACTTACTTCTGATATTAACTACTTGCAAATAGTATCAGAATCCAGAGTTCAAGGGCTCATCCCATGAAACTACCCCCCACCCCCTGCAGCCCCCTACACACACAGTTTAGACAAGGATCACAAGCTCAGGTTGTTACCTGGTCTTCTGACACAGTAGCTAAAAATTGAAGGTTTAAGGATCCTCTCCTTGGGTTTTACTTAATTTGTTTGCATGACTCACGGAACTCAGAGAGACATTTTAGTTAATAGATTCCCATTTTATTTAAAAAGAGGCAACACAGGTTTAGCCAGATGGAAAAGATATATAAAGCAAGAAATGAGGAGAGGGTGAGCATCTTCCACCCCCTCTCTGGGCACGCTACTCTGCCTAAATCTCCACCTGTTCACCACCAACCCAGAAGCACTCTGAATCGTCTCCTTTTGGGATTTTAGAGAGGCTTCATTGGAAGACATGGTTGATTAAGTCACTAAACATTGGGGAGTGAGTCAATCTCTGGCCCTCTTCCCTCTTCAGAGATCAGGAGTGTTGGCACTGGAAGTTCCCTCCTACTAATCACATGGTTGCTCCTCCTGGCTGCCGACTCCCAACCCCCAACCATAGGCAAAATCGGCCCCAATAATATTAACAAAAGACACCTTTTTCACTGTCAGCATTTAGGACATTGTAAGGCTTAGGGAACCTCGTGCCAATAAAGGGGACAAAGACCAAGTAATACAGATGAAATCATGACAGAATGAGAAAAGGCTTTTACTTTACATAGAAATCCAAAATTAGTTTTCGGTGACAGTAACTGAGGAGATTTTGAATTGATTTTTGGGGGAGACAATGAAGGATAGATGTGAGGTTTAGGGGAAAAACTTTGATAAAGTGAGAGGCAGAACCTTCTGCATTTACTAATGAAAATGAAAATTTCATGGATTGATGCTCCTTTTTCAGTCTAGCTTGCCCCTCATGAGAACATGAGAACATGACCAAGTGAAGCCTCATTCAATCAAAAGCACAAGGCAGGTTTTGAATAAGAAACCAGCCAGGCAAAGAAGTAGAGACAGCAAAGGATTAATTCCCTAGGTTGCAGGGACGAAAGTGTTAGGGTTTCAGGAGTTGTGCCCCGCAGCTCAGGCTGGCAGGCATGGCAGGCGCTCTCGCTGCCTCTTTTCTGCTGGTAGCGGCAGAATCCCTCATGCATTTGTGGACCTACTTGCTATCCAGCCTTCTTTATCCCATCCATTCCCAAGCCTTTTTCCTTGCTTTTCAAGTAAACTCTGTGATGTTTCCCATTATTTTTCAATATATATTTTCTATTTAATTCATCCATTGTTTATTTCTGATCCTCACTAAAAAAACAACACACAGCTATAATTGTTACATGGTTATTTCCTCTAGAATTCAGTCAGTCTTGCCAAAGATTTATTATACTTTAAAGAGTGTTTTATTAAGTAATTCTATTTTTAACTTTCCAAATAGATTTTGGTTTTATTATTTTACTTCTCTGTATTTGTTTAGAATTAACATTTGAATCATTTTCTAGGTTTTACATATCTTGTTACTACCTTTATTTACATTATATTTTTTTCTGATGAAAGAATTAAAATCCATCTCTCTCTCCCTGTTTCAGTATTCCCTCAATTGGCACTTTGAATTCAGTTTGTAAATTTGAAATATATTACTTTTAATATATTTAGCTTTAAATATTTTGCACTTTATCATGTTTTCCTGTAAAAAGCCTGAATTATTTAAAGATATGACTTCAGCATATTTATACATTAACATATACTAGAAGCCATTATCTTTTGTTTATGAATTTAATTTCTTGTAATCACTGAATATAATGATTCTGTGGGATTTATGAAGACTTGCTTTGTTTCTTATAAAATGTTTTTACTTTTAATGTCAGTGTTAATATTCTGTGTGACCAAGATAATTGTACATAGTTTGTATCTCTTCAGGGAATTGTTATTTTTCTTCAATATTTGGTGTATTAAATAATTATCTTCTTTCATCCAGTATTTTAGAGAGATGGTTGATGAAATATAATTCTTGATTTTTGTATGGTATGTTTTTGGCCTCTATAACAGTTATTTTCAGTCTGAATTTTCAGAATCATCACAAAGGCCATTTTAAATGTATTCACCCCACCTCATAGAATCTAATGCATTTAATTTTCAGTGCATCCTTTGAAGTAGTATTTCTAAAATTCCCTAGGTGTTTCTGATACGAAGCCATGCATGTAAAACAATGCCTAAAAACCATTAACATTGTTTCTGCCTCTTACACCGGCTGTATATCTTTTTTTGGTATGTAGCCTAATGATCTCATTTTGTGCTCTTTCATGTGAGGTCTTTGAACTTTCCTCAGACTTACCAAAATGCCATTATTTCTGCAAATATTACTGTGCTTTCATTTACTCCTTTCTTCTTTTAGGGCTAAAGCTCACAATAGACACTGTTGCACTCAGTTTTCTCTTGACCTTTGACTGAGGGCTTTTCCTTAATGTTAGACTTACTTGCTGCATGGATATTTAAAATTCTCAAACTGAGCATATTCTGGTTCCTTTATGTTGGATTTTTTTTCCTTTTTAGCTCATCTCTACAGTATGATAATCTACTTAACATGATCACAGTTTATTAGTTATATTACTTATTTTTAATATTATTTCAGCAACAATGCTGCTGCATCTGCATCACAAAATTCCCCTTGACTCCAAACTGTTCTGCCAAAATTGCCCTAGAGTTTCCGTAGGTCTTCTCTGCCAGCACCTTCAGTTTCCTAAGGGTGCTGCCAGCATTATGTTCAAAGTTCCTTCAACTCTAATGGACACTCTCCTTAGAGTCTTCACTAATTGGCTTAAATGGATGGGTCTGGCCTGTGATCTCTCTTGACATGGCAGTTACAGTATTGGCTGAGTTTCAGTCGTCTGAAGATAGACTGGGACTGGAGTGTCTGCCTTCCAGGAGATTGACACCAACCACTCACATGGCAAGTGAGTTGATGCAGGTAGGGAGAACTCAATTCCTCACACAGGGGCCTCTGAACAGGAATGCTTAAATATGCTCATTATATGGAAGTTACTTTCCCCTAGAATGTGCAATCCATGAGACCAAGGTAGAAGCTGTAATACTTTACAAGTTGCTTCATAATTTCTGCCACATTCTATCTGTCACACAGGTGATCCTGGATGTAATATGGAAGGAAACTGCACAAGAAAGTAAATGTCAAACAGTGAGGCTCATTGGGATCCTTTTGGAAGATGGTTGTTGCATTTATATCTCTCACATGGTTATGACCACTACAGTACATAAAAACGTGGCCATGGTTCAGCCTTCATTATTAATTTAAAAAGTAAAATTCATGTCACTTGAACAAATGACTGACTACTTTAAACCTCCCTAGTTGTCACCCCATAGCAACATTTAGTGGTCTTATGATATGCCAGGCATAGTGTTAATTTCTTCACCTGCAACTTTATTTTCATAACAAAATCAATTATCAAGGGCTAGCATGCCTACAAAGATATAATCTTTGTTATCCAAAGATAAAATATCAGTTTACTTTGTAACATGTATGAATGCATGCTGACACTACTGTTTTGATGTGAACTGGGTGTGTTCCAACTGCGTGTCCCATCACGAAATGCCTGGAATCAGCATCACGCTCCATAAGTCACATGGCCAGGTCTCCAGCAAGACTGTTGTTAACTTCAGACTTCAGCCTCAACTGGTGTTCCCAGACTGTTTCAACTTTTCTCCAGGTTGGCTAAAAATTCTTGTTTTCCATGGCCCTATCCCCCTCTTCAGGTTATAATTTGCTAGGAAAACTCTCAGAACTCACTCTCAGAAGTCCTAAACCTCTGAGTGCAGTTTTATTGTAAGGATGTAACTCAGGAACAGCCAGATGGAAGAGATGGATAAGGCCAGGTCTCAGGGGCCAGGGGTGGCCTGGAACCTCCGTTCTCCCTCCTGGCAGCATCCAGGCATGCCAGCACATCAGTGTGTTTAGCAGCTCAGAACCTCCACTGAGCTTCAGTGTACCGAGTTTTTATCTAGGTTTCATTAAGCAGAAGTGATTGATGAAACAATTGTCCACATGATTTGAGCTTAATCCTCTGGCCTACATTCCTTCTTTGAGTTCAATCCATAAGGCTAAGTATTCCAATCTTCTAATCAAGTGCTTAGTCTTTCTGGTGCAGCCAGCCCCTCCTTTGGTACTCTCTAAGGGCCCACCATGGCTCACCTTTTACTAACTAGTTCACTGTCTTTGTCTAAAAGGGCTCTTTAAGAGTAACAAAAGACTCTTATATATTACTTAGGGATTTTGAACTTTGTGCCAGGAACCTAGAACAAAAAAATACATATATTCTTTATTATATCACAATGAATAATATAATAACTAAAGAAATTCCAGGTTTCTTTTGTACTCTCGAGTAGTACTTATATGAAAATACCAAATAATTGCAATTAATCAACCACTATCATGATATTAAGTCTTTGACTGCTGTACTGTATAGAGTCCATGAAAATATTTTATCACTAGGCATTCATCTCTTTCATAATGCTCCATTGTAAAGAAAATGGATTACATAGGTATATTTGAAACTTGTCCATGTTGTTTGCCTTAATATAAAAATTATAAATTTGATTAAAATGTCCTTTTTATGGAGAGAAGCTGACATAATGTATTTTTTCCAAATGGTATGGATTGATGGAAATGTGGTAATTAGGTGATTAGTAAGTTATACTTGATGAATAATGGAACACATCTAATAAAATGTCTTACCTTTTTATCAAAAGGCAGTCTGTCATAGCATATTCAATCGGTAAAAAAGTTTGATGGTAACCTGATTTTTTATATCTATTGATGTTGGAAATTCTTTGACTAAGGCAGGACATAAAAATAACTCAAAAGCTATTTTAAGATAGCCCAAGGTTTTTATTTTTAAAAAGTCATTTCTTGACTTCCTCTGGACTTCAATTCATGATGGTTTCCTTTTAAGTTGGAGTCAGTCCTGATAATGCAGGAATTGAATATGCTCTTTGAAAACACTTCCGAACCCGAAGTTCTTTGATTTTAAAATATAAATGTAGTGTTATTCAGTGTTAGGGCTGCTTGTTTTCTTCTCCTTGCTTATCTTACAAAGGATACCATTTTAACCCTTGCACAAAACCCCAGCACCACAAAAATCTCATTCAAATCCTAGCTCTTTGAAAGCAGTCTTTCTTTATATTTCCCTGACTCTTGATCAACTGGGCTTTGCTGTCCATCTCATCTGGCTCTTGTGTTTGAAACTCTCAGGGCTGGGTTTGTGACATTTGCAGAGTTATGTCTGAATTCCTAGTCCACTAACTGCATTGCCCAGATTCTGTGTTCTCTAATTCCTCTTGCATACAAAAATCACCTACCAACTCAGACTACACTACAATAAATTTACTATTCTATTATGACATTTATTTTGTCTTTATTTAGGAGCTCACCATCATACTAAGAATTCACATGCCTGCTGCATGTCAATTTTACCACTTTCTTTTGTTTAAATCCTCCCTATCTTTTTCTTCTGTCCATGACTTGAATGGCATAATGAACTTTGGCTTTGCTTTGTTCATCCTGGTGTATGATACTAATGGTCTACTAATCCTCTCCCTTAAGTCTCGCCTCCTGTTTCACTCAGCTGTTTGAGAATAATCAGTATACTTTACTATATTTTGTAGTACTGAATGATTACAGATGTAAAGTAAAATGGAAATTCCCATGTTTTAATAGATGGTGCACTTACGTATTCCCTACTTCATTTTCCTTCCATGAGGAGTGTGCTCCATTTATGGCATCTTTCTCAGAAGAGAAAGAACAACTTTTCTGATTAGTCCAGTCTGCATTGGTCAATCCCTTTTAACTTTCTCTCTGTTGGGAAGGAAGGGGTATATACCTCTCTCCAGCAAGAGCATTCTCTAGGATGCTTTAATTCTTTTAAAGGAAAGTAAGAAGTGTTTTATTTGTCTAGACTTGACAGAGACTGGCTATTTGATGAGGTATTCACATCTTTCATATTTGGTTGCTGTACAAATCCAACTCCATCATTTGCCTCAAGTAAAGAAGATCTTTCATCTGATCAATAAAATAATTTATTTAAAATAGTGACCATGCTTTTTCTTCTCTCTCTTATACAGAAAATCTTTTATAAATAGAAACACTCTGATAAATACTTTTTTCAGATATACTTCATAACGTTTTATAAATGGGTTATAATATTCTCAATTACAAATAAGGTAGAAAGAGTATATACAGTTAAGTGGATTAGTGGATTATCATGATATCATACCAGATATGAAAACTCCATATCTTACTGTAACTCACTAGAACAAGGAATTGTCCTGTCGACCTGGGTTTATGCCAGCTTCCTGTACTTAGTCAAATCACTTTAGGAAACTATTAAATTTGTCTACCTTTCTTCCTCTGTAATTAATGGACAACAAAACCACCCTGTATAAATTTTAAAGTTGTGTATACTTAAGAAAATACCTAAATAATTTTGCATAAATGATCAATGGCATTAAAAGGAACAACCAGACTTCTCTAAAAGCTTACCTACATTTTTAAAAATGCCTTGGAATAAATGATGTCAGCTCTTCAAGAGTATTAAAGGTTAGATAAACTCATGAGTGAGTTTTTTTAATGAAAATCAAACAGTTGTTATACTAGGGGTTTTTCACTTAGTGGTCCACTGATAGAATTCAGCTGGTCCATAAAACTGGATAGAAACACTTTTAGCTTTTCTTAACCTTGAATTAAAATTTAGCATTTACTTCAATTATGAATAGTAGGCAACAATCCCCAGTAGTAATAAGCAGTAAGTGTGACTTTTTTCTATATAATCACTGATGTTTTCATATTTTTACTGTACTTCTTTTGAAGCTTTATATATATATATATATATATATGTACACATATATGTGCATACATACATACACATATGTTTTATTGCTTTTTTTGAGTTTTTTAGCCTAGGTGTCTGTCAGGAAATGACACCTAAGACCAAGGCTTTTTGTGCAAGTTTTTTTTGGGGGGAAATGACCCCAGGAAACAAGAGTGGGGACAGGGGAGAGTGAAACCAGGAAGGGAAGAATATGCATGGCTGTGGGCAACATACTCAATACCACCAGGATGTTCTGAAGTTGTATCTATAGTGCTACTAGCACTCACTCTTGGTCAAGCCACTGCTTCATGGTATGTTAGCCAGTAGCCACTGAACACCTTAAGGTTTTCCATAAATAAGGGTCTTGTGATTTTTCTCAGGGGTCCCAACCTGTTGAAATTTTAGCTAAAATATTCCATAATTTGTTGCCTCAGCATTTATTTTATGTGGCCAAGAAGCCTGTAGGGGCCTTGAACTGATACTAGTACCTCCCATATACTCTAGATAGCATGTCCTACATAACAGCTGGCTGATCACAAGTAAATATAAGTTCCCGATGTGACTCCTCCAATGTACCCAGTGATAAACAGTCTTTCCACCCCCAGCACTTTTCTCTCCCCTTGTGTGTCCTTTAGGTAAGAGCCCCAGTGAGCTTACCAAAACTCCACTCCATTTGGTTTGAATTATCCAATCTACCCTTACCCCAGGCATCCCAAAGCACTCCACCTAGGTACACTAATATAGGCATGTACCCCAAGTCCTGTTTCTAGCTCTCTGTTTGCACCCTGCATTGACCTCTCTATTTGGCACCTGAGGCCTTCCATGTACCTTGTCTGGACCTGTGAGTAATATACTTTTCTATTTCACTTCCTTTGAAGTCTTTGTTGAACTTTGGCTCATCATCCAACACCCTTGTACTCTACTTAACAAATGTCAGTTTAACAAAAAATCTCAACACAACCATAGGTCTCAGAGAAAATGCTAGAATAAAAAGAAATAGTTGTAAAGATGGGGAAAGGCCCTACTGATTACAGCTATATGAAAGTAGTTGCCACAGCAATGGCTAGAGTAAAATATAGTCTCAGAAATTATGAAACAGGGAAAGAGAGATCACTTAACTTTTGACAGGATTTTATATATCTACTTTCTTTTTTTCTTAATCTTCCTTCACCCAAGGGCATTTCTTTTTCATTGCTTTTAGAGAGAAATGAAAGGGGAGGGAGAGAAAGAAAGAGACGAACATCTACTATGTGAATGAAAAGCATTGATTAGTTGCCTCTCATTCGCGCCCTGACTGGGAATCAAACCCAAAACCTAGGTACAGGCGTTGATCTGTAATCAAACCAGGATGATGCTCCAAGCAACTGAGTCACACTGGCCAGGATATAACTTCTTTCTTTTTTATTTTCAGTAGGTATCAGATCCGTGCTATAGAAACAATAGTTATCTTCACTTCCTAATTTTTGTTACTAATATCTTTCTTAGAGTTTTCTTGAATACATTTAGATTTCTACTTTTTTGTTTTGTCAGCTTTGACTCACAGTTATAGTAGAGAAGACATGTCTAGCTCTGGCTGGTATGGCTCATGGATTGAGTGCCAGCCTGCGAATCGAAATGTCGCTAGTTTTAATTCCCTGTCTGGGCACATGCCTGGGTTGTGGGCTGAGTCCCCATTTGGGGGTGAACAAGAGGCAACCACACATTGATGTTTCTCTCTCTCTCTTTCTCCCTCCTTTCTTCTCTCTCTGAAAATAAATAAATAAAACCTTAAAAAAAGAAAAGACATGTTGATCATTTTTTCCCTAAATACTTTCCATTTTCCTCCTTCTTTCTTTTAGATTTATCATTTCTGCATTGTCAGTGTATTTATGTATCCAACCCATTCTTTCATCCTTGCCCCATCATGATTTTAGAACCAGAGATCTTTAATGAAATATATTTAGTGTTCATAATAAAGATATGTTCAATGGCATTTCTTTTGCTAAAATCTCCACAGTTTCAGCTGAATGTGTGGAGATACTTCTTTTGTCTTTTCTTATAGGGGTTCATGTTAACATTATTCCTTATGTTATTGCATGTGTAAGCGATTTGTATGTAGCAATTGCATGTAAAAAACAACTTGTCTGGATATAAACATATTCCCATGAGACTGCAAATGTCACTGCACTAATTTTGGTCATTAAATGTTGCTGGATCCATTAGATTTTGCTTCATAAGTAATATCCTCAAAATCTCAAAGGCATATGACATTAAATAGCCATTTTCATAACTCTACTGATCAGCTGAGACTATAGTGATCTAGTCTGAGCTCAGCCTGGCAGCTCTGATAGTTTTTGTTGAGATTATTTGTACACCTATGGGCTGGCTCAGGACCTAATCTAGGTTGGACCTTGATGGTGATAACTCCATTTCACCTTTCTCTATCCTCCAACAAGGATCCATGTGTCCCAGGAAGGATCATGTAATGGGGTGCAGAGTGGGGATCCCCTGAAAATAGGAGAAAACCCCCATAAACCTTGGCTGGAGGGAGTGGATAATACTGCGTTAAGGTACTTTGCATAAAAATGGCAAGTCAGTAGCTGTGTATTTCTTGAATGGAGAGGGCTGCTGCCCAGGGCAAAAGGTGTAGGTGACTTTGAGTGCATCTAGTGAGTCCTGACATAGCCAGAGGAGGCGGATGTCCCTGTGTCACAGGGAATTCTTTTTTTTAAAGATTTTATTTACTTATTTTTTAGAGAGGGGAATAAAGGAAGAAAGAGAACATTAATGTGTGGTTGCCTTTCGCACACCCCCATACTGGGGACTTGGCCTGCAACTCAGGCATGTGCCCTAGACTGGGAATCGAACCAGAGACTGACTCCTTGATTTGCAGGCCAGTGCTCAATCCACTAAGCCACACAAGCCAGGTCACAGAGAACTCTTGACCTAACTAAAGATGGCACCCAAAACAAAATAAAAGAAGTGGGGGAACTGGCAAAAATGGCACATCATAGAAGGGGGCAGATATGAGGTCACACAGGAAGTTCCAGGCTGAGCACTTAAAGGAGGGTGGGCTGAGAGAGTCCAGCAGGAAGGGGAGTTCACCGCTAGGAGAAGCCATACAGTCTGAAAGAGAAAAAGAAGCCACACAGTATGAAAGGGTACAGATGGGAGTCAGTTACTATGAAAGGTAATAGACAGGAGTCAGTTACGAGGTCTGGTGTGTAAGGTGGAAGCTACGTGATTTGGAGTTAGAGCAGGCCAGGAGGTCTGGAGTTAGCAGGAGAAGACCAAGGCAGAGTTGATGGAGCCGTGGGGCATCTGCCTAACAAAGCACGACATAAGAGATGCTTGGAGCTGAACTGTGACCAGCAATGCTGAGCAACTTCTGCTTCCCTGAAGGAAATACGGAGAAGCCACTCTTTGGGATATGTGCTTTCCTGGATTCCACTGTGATCCAGTGTAACTGGGCACCTGTTTTCCTAAACCACTACAATGAGGCTGAGAACAATGTACCCCAGATCCTATAAGGAGGTGGTGACTCTGAAACCCACAAGGGCACTTTCCAGAGAGGATGGAGATTTGTTTGGGCAGCCAGCTTAAGAACAGATAAGGATATAGGGAACATCTGGGAGTGGTTTTGCCTTTTGGAGAGTGAAGGAAGTGCTGGGTTTTGTGGGAGAACAAGTCTTTGAGCAGGAGTGTTCTCAGCCCCCTGAGGTTGGAACCCTGTTAATAACAACCTGTTTCCTTTAACACTAATCACTGGGTCATGTGTTAAGGTGTAACATGGCAAAGCCTCAGTTTTGCAGGGTTATGATGAGGCTACTGGCCCAAGCATGTCTTTTTTGTGGTGAGGGTATAAGTGTAAAAGCAAGTAAGTGTAACTGTTAAAGTAAGCAGCAACTTTATTATTAACAAGGAAAGAGGGAACAAACAGAACACAAATTCTGACTAAACAGGTAAATACCTTTGCCATCACCCCTGGGAGAACCTGACATAGTTCTGCCAGCTCAACAGACCTGGGAAAAACCTCAGACATTCTGAGAAGTGGGGAGAAAGGGGCAGAGGGAAATTTCTATTATTATCAGCACATGTACAGACTCATACACAAGTCACCTCAAAGTGATGTCTTCTCAATTATACCCTGATTATAATAAATCAGCATTGTGATTTTGACCCTCCTTGTGGGCAAACCTAGATAATTGTGGGTGGGAGCCAAAGTGGCAGGAAGCCTCCCAAAGGAAATCGGAGGATAGGGCTGGATAGTTCAAAATATGCCCGTTCTTTTTCCAAGCCCAAGAAAATAGGAGCAGATCTCTGAAAGATCAGTGCAGTTGCTTGTGGAGCCTGCCTGCTCTCTCTCCAACAGCGTACTTTCACATTAAAAAAACTTACCACTGCTGCTTTAATTCCTGTGTGTGTGGCCCTGAATTCTTTCCGGTGACACTTCAAAGAACCTTCTCAGTCTGGTTACATAATTAGAGTAACAGAACACTCTTTAAGTGTCGGGTTAATACATTACTTTTCCTCCTACTTTCTAAATTATTCTTGCTGGGCTAATAATCAGATTAATAGGATAAAGTGTACAAAGTTTATTATGAATGTATATGCTGGGGATATCTTAAGATATGATACCCTAAATACATTGGGGAGTTGAGATTTATAAGTCATTATGGGCAAAGGAGAAAGGTGGGAGGAGTCTGAAAGTTCAAAGAAAAATGGCAATTCATAGGTAGCTGAGAAATGCTGAACACATGTAGCAGGCAAATTCTTGCTAGGTAACTCAGAAAATAAAAGGGTCACAGTTAGGGATGGAGGTGCAGCAACCAGGGCCCTGCCTGGAGCCTTCCTTTCTAAAGCTAAGGTGAAAAGATTATCTTTCTGGAGTAGGCTTTTCCATCTTAATCTCTAAGATAGGACTGGAGCAGAGTCAAAGGTTCTTTCTGCGTCTTTTGTTTCTTAACAATCAGTTTAAAATCAGTATCTCCAAAGGTGTGGCTTTAGGGATAGCAACACTTTGATCCCATTCAGAAGCTTGTAGTCACATCACACCAGTATCATTCGTAAGACCTACAATTTACCCCCAAGTGTTGGGAAATATAGTCCAGTGCTTTTGTTTTTAGAAATTGCTAAATCATATGGCAAAAAAAAAATGGGGAAGAGACCAAAACTCTGCCACCCTGAAGCTGCTTTTTAGGATATTGATTTTGAGCTATTAAGAAACAAAGCAGTGAGAACTTTTCACCCTCCTCCCCTTTCCTGCCCAAGACATTTAGTCAGAGGACTCTGCTTCAGGAAGAGCTCAAAATATTCCCCTTAGGCTAATTTGAATTAAGCATGGAAAATAAGAGGGCTTCAGGAAGGTGTCAGTTGGCTAGATACCCTCTGTGTCCCATTGTTTTGAGTCACCTAGCAAGGATTCTCCTGCCACACCTGTTTAGTTCTTTTCTTTTCTTTTTTTTTCTGTTAATCATTATTCAAGTACAGTTTTCTCCCTTTTACTCCCATTCCAGCCCACCCACCCAACCCTCCCCACTTCCCTCCCATTACCACCCTCCCCCTAGTTTTTCTCCATGTGTCCTTTAAATTTGTTCCTGTAAACCCTACCCATTCTCCCCTGAAATTCCCTCTTCTCTCCCCTCTGGTCACTGTCAGTCTGTCCTCTATTTCAGTGTCTTTGGTTATATTTTGCTTGTTTCTTCATTTTGTTGTTTAGGTTCCTGTTAAAGGTGAGGTCATATGGTATTTGTCTTTCACTGCTTGGCTTATTTCACTTAGCATGATGCTTTCCAGCTCCATCCAAGCTGTTGCAAAGGGCAGGAGCTCCTTCTTTCTTTCTGCTGCATAGAATTCCACTGTGTAAATGTACCATAGTTTTTTGATCCATTCATTTACTGATGGGCATCCAGGTTGCTCCCAGCACCTACCTATTGTAAATTGTGCTGCTATGAACATCGGGGTGCAAAGGTTCTTTTGTATTGGTGTTTTAGTGTTCTTAGGATATAATCCTAGCAGTAGAATTGCTGGGTCAAAAGGCAGATCCATTTTTAGTTTTCTGAGGATGTTCCATACTGCTTTCCACAGTGGTTGTACCAGTCTGCAGTCCCACCAGCAGTGCACTAGGGTCCCCTTTTCTCCACAACCTCTCCAACACTTGTTGTTTGTTGCTTTGTTTATGATGGCCATTCTGACTGGTGTGAAGTGGTATCTCATTGTGGTTTTAATTTGCATCTCTCTGATAGCTAGCGATATTGAACATCGTTTCATGTGCCTTTGGATTTTCTGTATGTCCTCCTTGGAGAAGTGTCTGTTCAAGTCCTTTGCCCACTTTTTAATTGGGTTGCTTGTCTTCTTAGAGTGGAGTTGTGTAATTTCTTTATATATTTTGGAGATTAAACCCTTGTGTGAGGAATCATTGGCAAACATGTTATCCCATACAGTTGGTTCTCTTTTTATTTTGATACTGTTTTCTTTAGCTGTGCAAAAGCTTTTTATTTTGATGAGGTCCCATTTGTTTATTCTTTCCTTTATGTCCCTTGCTCTAGGAGACATGTCAGTAAAAAAGTTTCTGCGTGAAATATCTGAGATTTTCTTACCTATGTTCTCTTCTAGGACTTTAATGGTGTCACGTTATATTTAAGTCTTTTATCCACCTTGAATTTATCTTTGTATAAGGTGTAAGTTGGTGCTCGAGTTTCCTTTTTTTGCACGTAGCTGTCCAGTTCTCCCAACACCATTTGTTGAAGAGGCTATTTTTATTTCATTTTGTGTTGCTGCTTCCTTTGTCAAATATTAATTGACTGTAGAGACTTGGGTTTATTTCTAGGCTCTCTGTTCTGTTCCATTGGTCCACGTGCCTGTTTTTATGCCAGTACCAGGCTGTTTTGATTACAGTGGCCTTGTAGTATCATTTAGTGTTGTGTGTGTTCAGTTCTTTCTTTGCTACCTTGAAATCAGCCATTCTCACTGCTGACATATAATGTCGCAATATACCCTCCCCCCCACCTTTTCTCCTTTGTCCGAAATGTCTCATATATCCAATGTTGCCTCTTTGTCTTTGGGATTTTCATGGATTTATCATGTCTCCGTGAATTCCCCATGCACATGTATCAAACTTGGATTTTTCTCTTGTTAAACTATCTCTGTCAATTTTATTATTGGCTCAGCCAGAATAACTTAGAAGGTGGGAGGAAAAGTATTAATATATTTTTCACTCCCATACTGCATAGAGGGATGGATTAAGAAATTGACAAATTTGGAAATCTACACCAATGCAGTAAATAAGTTCTACCATAACCTGATTTTATTTTCTTAATAAAGTAACTTAATGTTATATTTTTCTGTCCTAAAACATTATTTTTTTGCCTTAAAAATCCAAAATTATACTATAATATGTACTGTCTGGGTCAACTTTCCCTGGAGTATTGTTGCTCTTTCCTTATGTAATTTTTCTCATTTGATTTCAGGAAAATATTTTTGAATTTGTCATAGTGTAATGGGAAAAGACACCGGCATTCAGCTGTCTGTCACTACCAAATCCAATAAGCAATAACAGCGATTGAATCTTTTATAGGTGCTTTATTCAGATGGCCGGCGATCTGAGAAGATGGAGGGGTCATACCCTAACAAACCATCTTCCCCTTTCTTTCCTGGCCAGATCTTTTATAAGGGGGTTAGGGAAGGGTAAACAGGAGTTAGTGAGAGTCTTTGACATTCCAAGGGGAGGGTTAGTTGCCTGGTACGGATGTCTCAATGCGGAGTCTCCAGCCAGCACCCCAGAAGGTCAGCGTTTTTTTTTTTCCCCCCTCAGGCACCAGATGGGCCTTATCTGTAGTTTCTGAAACAAAAAGCTTAACATACACATTACTTGCTAGATTTATGGCTATTTACCTTAAGCTAAAATTTTCCAAGTTTTGAGTCCCCGATCAATAGCAAAAATTATATTGAATAAAATTAAACAGGCAAAAGGGTTTTTCTCCAAACCTATTGCAATAAAGACCAGATCAGCTCTCAGTCTGAGCTCAACCCTGCTCGGAGGTTGGCTGAGGGTATAGAGGAACCTGTGTGTTTGCAATTGCCTTTACTCAAAGGAAAAGTAAACTTTCTCACATTTTTATGGCAGCAGGTAGTTTTACAACTTGGAGCAAGGTGCTGGTGGAAATTAAGCCCCTCTCCTCCCACAGGAAACTGGGAAATAGGGTGCTATTTTCCTTGATGATTACATTTCAAAAGGATGGCTCTCAGGTAATTGAGAAAGGCATTCTTGGATTGTAAAACTGTCAAGAATCTTTTAAAAAGATTTACAACTCAAAGAGCAGAGGAAGAACTTGCAATTATACATTTTGTAAAGTAGAGGTTCTTAAGTATTTGGTGTAAGTATTAAGGGGACTAGAGTCAGAAGAAGCCTATCTAAAGCTTAGTCCAATTTAGGGAAACATTAAATTCTTCTCACTCAAATTACATTTTAAAACATTTATTAGTGTTCTAGTTACTTTAGTCCTCTCTGACTTCTGTCTCTTCACCTTGCATATGGAATCATTGAGTTCACTGGGGTTTAAAGGAATACCTTTCCTGCATTGAAAAGATTTCAAAGTTATAAAACAAATTGTTTAACCATGAAGGAAATCAATCGGGCTTTATTACTTACTTTGAAAATAGAATCTTTAGAATAGATATCTTTAAGAGGAAAGTAGGTCTTTTTGGAATTAACATTTTGCATAAGACTAACTCCTTAAGAATAGAATTTTATAATTGGATTTTGGGTAAATATTTTTTAATCCAACTATGTATGTCTAGCCATATAGTGGATGCTCTAAGAACACTGAGAAGGGTCCAGGTTCCTCCTAAAAATATTCTTGATGTGAGACATCAAAGGTAATGTTTGTAGAAGGATGCCCTAATTTTCACTCATGTTGTGACTGGTAATTTAAAAAGTAAATTATCCCTGAAGCACAATCCCTAATTTAAATCACAAAATAACATGCATGAAAATATTTCAGGCAGGGAATGTTAGTGGAACCTCAATGATTTTTCCTTGTGTCTGCCTGCCTTTGTACACTGGCCCAAAGAAATGCACTAGCAAGTGTTTGTAGTATATATAAAAATAGTTTAACATTGAAGTGGCCAACATGGAGAAATAGAGCTCATGCCAAACTTGGACTCCTGGATGGCTTGTAGGTTACAGATTACAGAGAGCAAAATCAAAAGAGCGTGGTTTAGGGGTTAGGGGTCATGCTGAGAGCTGGGTGGACAGAGGTGAGGTAAGCGTTGTAAATCATTTCTTCAGGTCTGGAGGAGAGTTCTGAGGTCTCTCCCACCTTCCCTCTTTCTGGTTGCATGGGAAAGTAGCCAGAGAGTGAATGGGCAGTGGAAAAGGCGTTATCTTTCCACTTAGGGCTCAGGAGCTGAAACATAATTTAGGTGAAGATGTTATCTTTAGTCTGCCAGCTGTCCCAAACTTGTGACTCTTAGTTTCTGGTTACCATTTTCTGCTGCCTCAGGGGTGCATTCTATCCAGGTGTTTGAGGGGTATATATGTAGAAAGACAACTAAGATTTCTAGAGCTAGGCTTTAAATACATGTAATCAAAGTCATAGGGACCCTCATTTCCAGAAGCCAAACTTTCTGTGTGTTAGTTTATGTTTTGTCAGAGAGTGAGTTCTATGGTTATGTGCATGTATTAGTTTTCAACCCTCTGTTTGAAGGAAACTTAGAACTAAGACCACAAAAATTACAAGAAAGACATTAATACATGACCTTTCATTCAGAACTATCTACCAAAAGAAACTGGAATGGGAGAAAGAACTTTTGATATCTCAGACATGATATTCAAAATTAAATAAGCCTTACATTAGAAAAATAAATTAAGTTTGGACTTTTGTGGTTTGATGTGACCCCATTGTCAATCATATTTCCATTGGAATTATTTTTAAGTTGTAAATAGGGGTTTGTTCATATTATTGATATTATCAGTTCAGCCACTCAGGAGCCTAAGACATACAGTGGTAATTTCATGTACAGAACCTTCAGAGTAGGAATATGCTTTACCTCATATATTTTTTAGTAAACTGATATTTTTTTTCTACACCATTCAGGGTAGTCACAAGCTGCAAAAGTTCCCAGACTCCTTCTTGGGCCATTGTGACATTGTTTAGAAACAATCCCCAGCAATGTATATTTATAATGCCTGTTACTCAAAAAGGACTATTAATAGCTTACCATCCTAATATATTGTTAATTCACCAGTTAGAAATCAATGGCAATGTTGTATACTGTTATGCCTTGTCACTCCAAATTATGGTATTCTAAAAGCTCATTCTCATTAACTTAGCAATGATGCTGCTGTTTCTGTGGAGGAGAAGGTACAGCACTTGATACCTTCCTTGAATCCATTGCTATTGGCAATATAGGGAGAGCTTTCTAGAATATTCTAGGGTATTCTAGAAGAAAATGAATATTTTCAACACTTTCTATGATACCTAGATATATCTATAGCTTATGCTCACATCAAAATCATATCCATATCTTCTGTGTCCATCTAAAAGTTTTAGCTTTTCACACTTTATCAAAATGCTTAATTGATTGATGCTAATGGTACTGTTAACAGTGCTCAGAATAAATTTAAAAGACCAGAGAGTGAAAGCACATTCATGGTTGTATTGGTACAATGCTTGCTAATCAACGAAGATTACCAGCTATAGACATAATGTTTCAGACCTAAAGCTTAAGACAATTGTAAGTGTCCCCCTCTATATGAAAATAAATACTCTGCAAATTAGTAGGACTGTCTAATACAGTTTGGTTTTCTTCATAGATTATAGAGAAGAAAGTAATTTTCTCTAGAAGAACTTTTTGTGCCATAAGACTACCTAGGTGCTTCATTTTTCATAGCATTGGAAAAGAGAATGTTCCCCGCACTGTTTCAGAGGATAAGCATTCAGGTCTTACATGATCTATCTACTGCAGCTTTCCAGTTTTCCTAAGACTGCAGATATCTCCCTCTACAGTATACCAAGGAAATTCTGTTTATTTTATTATTTTTGTTCTGTTTCCTTTTGTCTAGAACACCATTGAGTCTATACTTCAGTCAAATGTGGACATAAAACATTAGAGCCATTTCCAGGCCCTTGAGCTGACATAATAAATTAGAAATATCTCTTAGAGAGCTATATTGATAAACTCACCTTGATCGATTTCAATTTATTCCACCTCTAACTTACACCATTATGATCTATTTTCCTTGCACATTTTCCAGGTTTCTCTTGGTATAAATTGGCAAAATCATGTACTTTTTAAAAAAATATTTTATTTACTTATTTTTAGAGAGGGGAAGGGAGGGAGAAAGAGAGGGGGAGAAATGTTAAATCAGTTGTCTCTTGCATGCCCCCAAATGGGGTCCTGGACCACAACCCACTCATGTGTCCTGACAGGGAATCAAACTGGTGACCTTTCAGTTCACAGGCTAATGCTCAATATACCGAGCAATACCAGCCAGGGCAAAAATCATGTACTTTTTAAATATATATTTTATTTCCTCATGCTTGTACTTCATATCTCATTCTCTGGAACCTGTTGGGTCTTGAGTCTAGTTATGGGTGAAGAAGAGTAAAGGGGGCCAAATATATGGTGACAGAAGATGACTTGACTTTGGGTGATAGGCACACACAACACAATATACAGACCATGTATCAGAGACATGTACATGTGTAACCTATATGGTCCTATGAACCAATGTCACACAAATAAATTTAATTTAAAAATAAAGAGGCAAAAAAAAGAAGGGCAAAGAGGAGGCAGAAATAAGTCACGAGGAAGATCAGCAATCCTCTGTAAACCAGCTACCTCGAGCGAAGTTATTAAAGTCTTTATTGAAAAGGATCATAAAGTCCTCAGATGGGGTGAAAGAGCTGCTTCTAATGGCAAAGAACAAATTTAGGTCTTAGGTATTCTTAGCTTCATCAGAATCCACTTTATGTTCAAATTCAATTCTGGGGATTTCATTTCTCCTCATGCAATATCCTCATTGTGATAAAAAAGACTTTGAGACAGTGAGAATTCATTTTGGGTTGTAATTCAGCCACCAATGTGTTTAAACCTTGGGTTTAGTTTTCAGAAGTCCATACCCTGTGGCTGCAGATGAGTTTGTTATAAGAATACCATTTATGCTTTTCTGTTTCTATACAAACAGGTTGGAATTAAAGCCCTGATCTCATCATTTTTATTCCCCAATAAAAAGCAGTGAGGACTGCCTTACTGCCAAGTCCTCAGAGCACTTAGAATTTACTAACTTACCCCTGTGTATTCTTTATTTCTCACAAAATGTTTTTCTATGGTAGCAAGTGGTTGATTACCCAGAGCACTGCCCCCTATAAACACTTTATTATAGTTATGCACAAACGATGTTACATAACTGTTTTGCCTCTGCAAGCTGTGGACCAGTAATGTCCTTGCCCTTTTTAAATTAAAATTAAAACTTGCCCTCGCTGGAGTGGCTAAGTGGATTGAGTGCCAGCCTGTAAACTAAAAGTTCACCAACTCAATTCCAAGCCAGGGCACATGCCTGGGTTGCAGACAACATCCCTGGTTGGGGGTGCATGGGAGGCAATCAAGTGATATCTCTCACGCATCAATGTTTGTTTCCCTTTCTCCTTTCCTCCCCCTCTCTCTAAAAATAATAAACAAAATCTCTAAATGAAACTAAAATCATGGATATTAATAGTTTTAAATATAATAAGATCAGAAACTCAATTACAGATAACATTAATTCAGAGAAGAGATTTTTAAGATTATGTTTCTTTGGAACCACTTTTGATATCAAATTCTGTACCAATCTGGTTTCTAGTAGAGAAATAGAACCACTAATGTTACTACCTAGATATAGTCATATTTACAGGAACTGTTTTTAGGAATTGGTCTCACACAATTCTGAGAGCTATTTAAACAGTCTGATAGTTTCTTATTTTACATGTCTTTGAAGTCCACAGAGCACAGATACTGTAGGCTTGAGCGCCTACAGTCAGGAATTGAAATGGTTGCATAGTTGGTGAGATCAAGAAGGAATTGGAACATATGAACCAGAAAAGAACCCATGAGAACAGAATGGAGATTCTTACTGCCTTCATCCATGTAGAGAGTGTATTTTATAGGAGAAACCAATGCCTTTTGTCATGTAGCTAAACATGCACATGGGCCAGAAGTAGAAAAGCCAAAGAATTGAGGGAAAAGTCGATTGGATTGCAGGCCAAGCAGCTGCTTGAGGAAAATCAACAAATAAGCATGGAACTTTGTGAGCAACAAAATTCTTTGTTCTGATATTCTTCATACAAAAAAAAAAAAAGGCTGCTTCTTCATTTCTCACCTTCAGGTCCTCTGGAAAACACTGGCAGTGGCTCATCCAGAAGCATGTAAGGAAGGGAACTCTGGGAAATGGTCAGTCAAACCAAGCTGACAAATTGCAAAGCCAGCTGGAACACATTAATTTGTACAGCAAACACACAATTATCTGCAAGTGACAAAAAACTATAAGTGGACTCACATTAAATACATGTCAAGTTTTGCCATCAAAAGATTTTACATTAATCTAAAGAAACATTCAGTTTTTAAAGATTTTTGGATTTATTTTCAGTGGTTTTAAAAATATTCTACAGTAATATTTTCTTCAAAAATCCACAAGTGATTCAGAGGTATTCAACAAGCCATTAGCTATTTCCTGCCCTTGAAAGACACAAACACTGGAACAAAAATATATACAAAAATAAGACATAGGTTATATTTTATAATAATAACAATATGAAACAAATATAGTAACTGTTTGAAAATTTTGGCAAATTTTATAGAAGATATATCCTTGTCTTTATTATAAAAATATTTACAGCACCACTATGGTTCATGTTCCCCATCCTATCTAAGAGATCTATTTTGGGGGGGCCCGGGGCTGGGTTACTTGATTATGTCAATAACTTTCTAACTTCTTATAACTGCCTCTCTTTCCTCAAAAAATCATACCAAATCCTGCATGATCCTTTAACTATATAACTCAGATAACTTCACTCCTTTGTACAATCTGTGTCTTTGCCCCCATTTCATTCATTGGCCTATAGGATTTGTAGACATACCTCTCTGGCTTCCTCTTTTAGTGTTCTAGTGACTAACTAAACTCCAGATTCATTGGCCTCCATGGTATTTCTGTGCTTAAGGGGAATTCTTTCTCTTCATGCCGTTCGTGTAGCTCTCTCCATGACTAACATCCTCATTTTCTTCTGTATTTTATTCAAAAGGTTCATTTTCAGTGAGGTCTACCCTAAACATCTATATTTAATATTTTAATCTTCATTCTCCTCCCCCATCACTCCTTTGCCTACTTATACTTTTCCTTGAAAAAAATTTCAAGAATTTTCCATCTGCTTAACAACTGATTTGCTTGTTAATCATGTTTATTGTTCATTTTCTGTCTACTTTACCTTGAACATGAGCTCTTCGAATGCAGGTATCTTTGGCAATTTTGCTTTCTAGTACTTCTAAACCCCAACCATTTAGAACAATGCATGATACACAGTTGGTTCTCATATGTGATGAATGAATGCTTGTATGTGTAGAAGAAGCCATGTAAGACACCAAGTGAAGGCAGAATAGGTTTCAGTTGACTAATGTATGTTTTTATGTGAATTATTTTATGCTGGAAAAAAGCAGCAATACTGGAAATTGAACAGTATGTTTGTGGACATTGAATAATGTAGAAAAAATAATTGAGCTCAAGGAAATTAAAAAAAAAACTACACACTGAAAAAGCAAGCTGTGGTTATATATTTTTTACTAACTGGTAATTTGTATTTAGGTTTTCAGCCATTAGAAAACCACTAAGCATCTGCAACACCCCATGATGTGATGCACATTATTTCAGACAATAGAATATCAAGTGGGCAGTAGTGGGAAAAGGCATTTGAAAACTCTAGCAATCATCCCTCAAAAATCATAAAAAGGTAGTTGAGATGCAATGTCATATAATTTAAATATCACTTATCCTAGCATTTTGGTGATAGTTTCCAGCTTCTGTATCATCAGTATGATTCTCTTTGGCTAGAAGTTTTACATTTCTGTTATCAGAGTCATTTTTATAACTTTTACAAACTTTTATATAAGTTATGTAGTGGCAGAGCTAGTACTGAATTGATTTTTTATAACCATAATCTGAGAAAAAAATGAGAATCGAACTTATACAGGTTAATGTTTGAACTTTGATTCAGTTTTTTTAAGATTTGCTTTAAGTGCCTGTTTAATTATTTAAATTAAGTATATTATACCAATATTTAAATAGCTCTGAGGACACATGCAACATATAAACAACAATATTAAAGATATGTAATATGTATAGAGCTTGAAAATAGACAAGAGATGGTCAAAGCTCAACTGCTCATATTAGTAAAAGGAAAAAGGAGCCTTCATCTGATGGAAGGTGGTGAAAACTCATTTTGATACTTGAGTATGGGGGTTCAGAATCCAAGAAATAATGTATTCATTTAATCAAGCACAAATTAATGGGTGACTAGAATTTCTTTACTAGTATTTGCTTATCTGCAAAAGCCAGGTCATGCAGATATTAAAGAAAATCATCTCTCATATTGATTCAAAGCACACATTCAAGAGAATTGAGCTGTCCACCATCTCTCCTCAAACAGACGTACTGTATTTTGCATGTAAAACGCACACCCAAGTTCTTGTCCCAAACTTTCAGGAAAAAAAAACCTTTTATTTTGATTTTTTATTTCAATATTTTATTTATTCATATTTAAATACTTGTTTTGTATAAAGGAATTTTAGCATTTCTTTTTGAACATATATGGCACAAGAAATTTCATGTAACAAATAATTACAAAACACAAGAACAGGTAAAAGGTTTTTCAGGTACTACCCAAGTATAACATGCATCCTTATTTTCCCTCAGAAATTTGGGCAAAGAAAGTGCATTATACATGACAAAATATGCGTAGTCAGATGCTTTGCTTTAAAGTAGCTTCTTCTTAGACTGCAGGATGAATGAAATGATTAAACTTTCTTATAGAGGAAGTACTTAAACCCAATAAATTTGAGCTATAAATGATTTGGAAAATAGAATATCCTAATGATAATTTTCCTGTAGAAACTTTGGAAACAATAATTGCTCAGAAATAGGACTTTATGTTATGCTTCAGTACTCTAATTTATAATGAGCATTTAGATATTAAAAACTCTTTAAATGTGTAATTGAAGGCCAAGGTCAGTCTATGAAGAATGCAATAATAACATTATTTTCTAGAATCCAGGGATAACCTTAATAAACTCAAACTTGCAGTTCAGAGACCATATATATTTGGAATAAAACTATTGCTGTTAATAATTTCTTAAAATAATTTTACTTTAATAAATATATTTTGTGCAATTAGCATTAGAAAGTACTTGTCTCATAAACACTGACTGATATCCTCAAATTTTATCCACATTATTATTTATTGAATTACTGTTTATTTAATATTAAAATACACTTAATATTAAAATATTAGATTTAACATCATTGTTTCTGATAATAAAAAAAGATTTTATATGTGCTACCAGATTGAGAGTAATTTTAAAATACCATCACCATTGTTATTATATTTCAACTAAAACAAATATGAAAAATGAATAACTCTAAAAGTGATAAGCTAGAGAAACAATTTTGAATCTGTGTGCTGTGGCAAGCACACTGGTGCACCACACAAATTTGTTCAATATGCAATACCTGACTAATCAGGGGCACTGTTTTTTTTCCTTTCAAGTGTCAACAAAAAAATGACAACAACCAACACAACTATAGCCATCTGTTGTGAATGAATCAAAATGATACCTATTATTTATCTGGTTGGCAAAATATATATTTTTGGTATGCTGCAGAATTTTCATAAATAGTGTATGTGTGCCATTATAACAGGGCACAGGGAACCAGTTCCCTAACTACAGGGGGACAGCCCCAGAACCCTGCCTTCAGGCAGGATGTGGGGCAGGTGTGGTGCCCACAGAGCTCGAAGTACAGCATTTAAGACACATTACATAACAAAGGCAAGATTAACAGTTTTGCTTTTCTGAAGAGAAGATCACAGAAGCTGCACAATTGTGTAAGTGACTGAAAACATGCCATGACTGGTGACATAGACAAGGGGGAAGTTCACACAGCACCTGCTCAAGGAGCTGGGGGTGGATGCACACCCCAGATGTCCCTAGGTCTCTAGGAACTCTTGAGCTGATTAAAGATGGACACCAAAACCGGGCCAAAGACACTGGGGAGCTGACAGAAATGATGGGCACTAACGCACCACAGGAAGAATCGGATATGAGATCACATAGGAAGTTCCTAAAGGAGAATTTAAATTACGGTGGGCTGAAGGTCAGAAGGGGAAAGGAAACTACAAGGGGTCTACAGTGAGAGAGAAGGTCTACTGGGAAGTCTGAAAGTCAGTAGGGAGAGGCACAAGGTCAGGGAGGTCCGCAGATGGGGTCTGCCTGGAGGCCTGGAGGTCTGAAGGTCAGTGAGTCTGCCATGAGGTTGGGAGGTATGCTTGGAAGTCTGCCTGGAGAAGATGGCTGCAGATCTGTCAGTGCTCCTTAGGGGAGCCTGCCTAGCCATCCAGATTCATGAGAGATGCTTGGACCTGAGCTGTGACTGGTATTGCTGAGCTGCAGACTTCTGCTTTTCTGAAAGATGGTACCTCTGGGTGGCATATTCTGAAACTGGCCTGGTTTGGCAGAGGGAGACAAGACTACGTGTTTTGGGGTGTTTTTAAAGGGAGTGGGACTTAACAGCAGAAATCTGCCATTATTCTAAATCTGGATAAACTATAAATAAACCACCCCTTTCCTTTTTCATCAGACTCTTTCATCGGGAGCCATGCTTCTTGGTGACAGACAATCTAACCCCACAACTATTCCAGAACAGCATTGGCTAGTTCTATAACACCATGAGATGAAAAAGGCTGAAAATTGCTGAATTAGAGTAATACATAGACAATAGTAAATTTGGGAAATGACTGTCTGAAGACAATATTTATATCTAAAAATTATATCAAAATTTCTAAATTATTAGAAAGAGAAAATTATCAAAATCTTTGCAAGTAACATGTTATTTTTATGCTTTTCCATTACAATCACTTAGTGCTGTTTTTATGCTTTTAACAATTATCAACTGAGTTACAATTTCATATAGTTCTCAGCATTACAAACATGCAATATTTCTAGGAAAGACTATGCCGTATTACTAGTGATCAGTTTAAACATTTATAATAATGAGTCAAGCTATTTTGCAGAGTAAATTTCTTTAAAACCCTTGAGAACTGAAAGCTTAGTGCCTACATCAACATAATTTTACTATTCAACATTCTGCATTAACATTATTTGACTTTTCCACGAAATTCTTACCTAAGAAGATAAAGTTACAAATAAGTTTGTTCCCGAACGTTTGTGAAAAGCCAGATACCTTAACAATAGGATATTTAGTTCTCCAGGAAATACTACTCACTTCTCACAGACATCAGCTGTTCAAGGGTTCATTGAAGCTTCCTTTAAAAACTCCACCTCACTGAGTGCCCCACTAGTAAATTCCACAAATTTGACCCAATTTCAAATACAACGTCTCACTGAAGGGCCCACCTTTCATTGGACCCCTCAAATCTTATAAACATCTTGTCCTTTACCTTCCCGTGATTGTCAAGATAGTTCACTCTTTTGTGTAGCCAGCAATAAACCCATGTCTACTTAACCAACAGGTTATGTTTATAGTCATTCTGGAGATTTGTCAGGAGTCACCCTCAATACTTAAAAAATGTTTACGATTATTACTGATTTATTTACTACGTGATTTCCATAAAATAAAAGAGCATTAGCATCACTGTTTTGTTATACTCAGCAGCTTGCCATATGGTAAACATAACATTAGAAGACAATTAAGGGTGAAAAAAGCACTGCTTTTCTCACATAGCACAATTATATAGTGTGAAAACATTCAGGAAGTGTTTATGAACTCCGTAGATGTTGAAACATAAGCTATTTCTTCACAAGACATAAGGAATTTTGCAAGGGAAACATAACCAACACTTTAGTTCTTTTTTAGAGATCTAATTAGTATGTCTTTTAAAGAAAAGCTGTCTAACATTTAGATTATTTTTATGTGAAGTATAATCACATGAAATCTTCAGACTGTAAATCAAGCAAAAAAAATCTTTTAACTCCTGATAACCTCATGTATAGTTATGCAGTTTTCTAATAGATTAACAACAGATCAATGTTTATATTAAAATCTGGGCCTTGAGTTAGTACAACATACAGTTCCTGAGACTGTTATCATGCCTGGGAGATTTGAATCTTACTCATAAATGTGTAAAAAATATTGTTGTGCAGAAAAGAACTGAGCAAAAGATATTAAAACTTAAGAGAAGCCAGTAAATTTGATACAAATCAGAGCTGACTTTTTAAATTATTGAAATACAGCATATTGTAGAAAAAAGTGCAGAAATTATCAGTACCAGATCAAAGAAAGTCAACGAGGACAACTGTATAATCAATACAGAGAAGAAGAAAGGATATTACCCATATCTTGGAAGCTCCTTGCATGTTCCCTCTCCACTGTTACCTTCCCTTACCAAGGATGTTTTCAGGGAGATGTTTTGATGTTTCCTTTGGTATAAACTTATGTCAAAATTATATTTTAAAGATGTGAAGCTTATTTTATGTCAATTATACCTCAATCATTGTTTCTAAAAAGTAAATATATAGCCCTGGCTGGTGTGGCTCAGTGGACTGAGTGCCGGCCTGCAAACCCAAAGGTCATGGGTTGAATTCCCAGTCGGAGCACATGCCTGGGTTGCCAGCCAAGTTGCCACATGAGGGTGTGTGAGAGGCAACTGATCAATGTATCCCACACATTGATGTTTCTCTCCTTCTCTTTCTCCTTCCTTTCCCCTCTCTCTAAAAGTAAATAAATAAAATCTTTTAAAAAGTAAATATAAAAGATGGTTTCCAGTAATGATATGTGTCATAATGAGATTAAATGGAAGAAAGACGAGAAATGTAAAAACAACCCCTTTGAAGAGAATCCACTTTTTTTGGGATAGATCTGAATGATAAGAATGAGTCAAACATGAAAAGTTCATGATAAAAACCATTACACACAAAAAGAACAGTGATTACATGTCACAAACACAATCTTGAGTTAAAGAAATCAGGCACAAAATTGTATCAATGAACAATTCTTTACTTATGAGGTATAAGAGGGCTGAAATTAACATTTACTGTTAGAAGTCAGAACTGTGATTGCTCTTGGGTACTTAGGTGATGGGTGGAGACTGGTAAGGGTCCAAGGGATGGTTCCACAGACCTGTTCATATTTTTTATTTTGGTGCTGCTTGCCTAGCTATATTATGTTTGCTAAAATGCTATGAGTCACAGTTATAAAATAAATACTAATATTAATATATATGGACTAAAATTTAAAGTTAAAATTATATTAAAATATAAAATAGAAATATTATCCCATTTACATTCTTTTCAAGAGTTAACTTCTGTTAAAAAGTGATGTCCCACTTCTAACCTAGAACTAGAAATTATCCACACCTGCTGGGGCTCTGGGAGCTCCAAGGACATTGACTTGCTTGCACTTCAGGTTTGCTCTGTGTGACTGCCTGGTATCCTGCCGGTATCCTCCCATGCCCAGAGAAATCTCCAGAGAAGAGATGCGGGAAGCTGTTGGCATGTGTAAGACCTCTCTCTTAACTACCTCAGATGTAGACCAAGAAGATAGAGTTTGGAAATTGATTCTTTGTGTTAACTACTTTGCCTCCTTTTGTGAACAGTATCCTTAACACTTTTTAAAAAAATATGTTCATTGATTGTAGACAGACAGGAAGGGAGGAGAGAGAAACATCAATGTGAGGGAGAAACACTGATCAGTTACCCCTCATTTGTGCCCTGACCAGGGATTGAACCCACAACTTGGTATATGCTCTGACCAAGAATCAAATCCCCAACATTTTGGTGTACAGGCTGATGCACAAACTAACTGAGCCACACCAGCCAGGGTATCTCTGAGATTTTTAATGCAACTCTGGCTTTGTTTGTAATTAAGACCTAGGGTGAACTTAATGTTGGTGGCTCCCAGACCGTCCATTCACAGAGACTGCCAGAATCAAAAAACGTTAACCCTCTTTGGGTATGCTTCATGGAGGTTCATGAGCTTTTTCAGACTCCACACCCTTAAGTTGGCTCCAGAATGATCTTTTACACATATAGTTTTTCCATATACTAAAATACACTACATATCTTGTAAAATATGAAAACCATCAACCACATTCATGAGGTGGACTTGATGATAATTAAGGGTGAATGAAACTGATACTGTGAGAATTGCTAGTCCAAGAAAATAACATAGTCACAAGTTGGGTGTGAGTTAGCATGTCAGGTGGTAAGGGCCACTTGATATCTGACAGCAGAGCAAATAAAATGAAAAACTGTAGAGATAGATGATATAAAGGGTGTCACCTAAAATAGGAGAAAGTAACTCACACAAAGAAAATAGCTAAAAAGGAACTAAGTCCCAAGGATATTTTTAGAGGGTTATGGTGCACTAGAAAGGAACTTGGAAGTCATTATTCTGACATTTGTAAAGAGAACCTCTGCTTGTAAACCTGTCTCTAAATGTCTAATGTCGATGGATATAATAGGTGTTTATTTAACTCAAATGAACAATGCATTTTCCATATTACTTACAAGGTGTACATTCTCAAAAAATAATTTGGAGCCCAAAGTACCTTTCAAATAACCTAGAATTTAGTGGCAAGTGTCATAATCCTCCTTAAGGCTGACACACTTGAGTAATTAAATAGGACTTCTACTGGTATAGTCTCTGCCTGAGGTCCAAGGAGCAATAGCTGCTGCCTGAAGTCTCCAGTACATGCACAGTAGTGAAGCTTGGGCAAGTCACCGGGGAAATGTAGATGGCAAAGCAGTTTAGTAGATGTAAAAAAAAATCTTACTTTCACACTGTCAGAAAAGCTGTTCCAACTACTATGTTTTGATCAAAGTCTCTTTTAAGTGCTATAAATAGATTATGAGAGAGAACTTAAATGAATAAGCTTTTAAAAAGAAGCTTTGAATTGTCAGAACAGTCTCTGGATCTACTGTTTACCTGAATAGTAACCTAGATGTGTTCAGACAGCCTGTTAATGTGTCAGAACTTTAATAAGGTGGGGAGGAGACTGGTATATGTTATGTGGTCTTCCACTGTCAGATAATCTGTTCACCATGAATTAAATGTAGATGATAGTAAGGACATTCAGGTGATTCCTGCTGAGCACAGCAGTATAATCAGGCAAAGGAATGACAATTAAGTGATAATTTCAATGAAGTAATGTTATTTGAGAGTGACATTATTAATGATTTAAAGAAACCACAGATTTTTTGGCATATGGTTAACTATCTCCTAAGTTTGATATGCATGTCATTAAAATTTCAAACTCAATTTACTCTTGTTTTTGTGTGTGTGTATTTGCTATATTGTAAAGTTAGCATATTGAAATTTCTGTTAATGAGTAAAGGTATTCAATGATCTGTTTTTGAGAAGCAACATGAAAATAGTCATAAAAACACAAGTTCTATGAGAACAACAATTTCCCTACGATTTATGACAAAGAATAGCTCAATTTCACTCTAGATTTCATTGGAGATGCATTAGCTATAGCAGTGATTATCCTTTTTCTAAGATGTTAACACTTCTGCACATCTGAACAACTTTCAAAAACTGTTTGCACTTTTTGTTGCCCTTTTCTGAAAATGATCATTTTCTACTCTGCATTTTTCCCTATTAAAGATTTTACCTATTTTAAAGCAAAATATTGTTTTAATCTGGCAGACTTATGTCTGACACTTTGTGCTAATATAGTTTCTCAAATATCAATGTCGATGTCAAATAATGTTCTATGTGCCCTTTAAGGAAACATGGTGAATCTAATGTTGACATCTCTACTTTTCTTATTTTTCATAACAGTTTAAAATTCTTTTTTTCATTGATGTCAAACTAGACTAATACATAAATGGACTTTGATGAATATGGACAATATATCATTCATAAGGAAGGATCTATCATACCACTGAACACAAATGCAGTTTGGAGATGTCATAAAGGATATTGTCACAGTTTTTCGTGAAATTTACTTCTTCATTGAAGTAAACTATACTTAATGGAGAAATTATTTACCATCTTTTTCCTACTGCTATATTTATCACTTCCTAGCATAACAAAGTCTTTTGAGACAATATGTTTTAAAATACAGCTTCATGTTATTACAACACAGACTATATTAGTAGGCATTTTCCCAGTCTAACAGAGTAGAATTTCCATTAAAGATGCGTGAACCCTATTTTTAACAAACTCAGTGCTAAGTAGTTTTTGTATTTTATGTCACTGAATCTTCACCAGAAATCTCAAAAGTACATATTGCTGTTTATCCCATATTACAATAAAAATCCTGAGGCCTAGAGTGTTTGAATTACTTGCCTGAAACCACAGAGCTAGGGAATTTGGGACAGGGATTTAAAGCCAAGTCACCAAACTTCAGGAACCTTGCTCTTAAATGTTGCATTGCACTGCCAAACAAGGTTCTTCAGAAATGACGACAGTTTTATTCTGTCCACTTCTAATAATAAGTATCTAGTGAATGTGTGGATTGGATCACTTCTCCTTTTTAGATAATATAAACATTTAAGTAAACATTTATATTATCCTCTAAAAATTTGTACTTCTCACTCACACATAGATATAATTCTATCTTCCACTCACTTTAGGTCTTTTTCATGACTTCTCACCTTACATAATTGTTCTATTGGTTTCTACCTAATGTTAGTCTTCCTAAGTTTATGCTATATAGTAATTTCTCTTTAAATGTAGTGTATCATTATTTTAACTTAATTTCAGTTATTTCTCAAGTGATTTCATATAATGATTTTTACCAGCTTTATTGAGTTATAATTGTCAAGAATTAGATGCACAGATACAAAGTACACATACGAATATTTAGTTAAGTAATTACACAATTATATTACTAGCACAATATTACTAAATGTTCTGTTTTTCTTCAGTGAAACTACTAAAATAGTTCTGACATTTCATATTTTTAAAGTGATCACCTTGTTATCACACTTGATATTATTTTGTGATATTATTTTCTTACTGTTATTTTTTATAGGACTTACAAAATTACATCTGTAGTGGATTTGTATAATTTTAACATTTTCTATGGTTTTAAATTTGAGTGAACATGCTGTTTTGAAAGGATAACTTTCTTACATATCATCAAATAAAAACAATAAATGTCTCCATACTTAGAAAAGTTGGTATTTACTTAATTCCCTATTCTAGGTCAGATTTGCAGCAAGCCCTATAGGGAATTAAAAACAACACAAAGCAGATGAAGAAAATGTAAGATGATGTGAAATATATGGATAAATCTTAAATGTCAGGGTAGAGTTTTGAAAAGTACACTAACATTACTGAAAATAAAAAGATCATGAAGATTAATGAAGATTTCAGAGAACTACATAACGTGGAAGAAATGTAAAATTTGGAGAAATATAGGAGAAATATCTAAATATAGAAATTAATTATATAGACTTCTTTGGTCAATTTTAATGCTGTTGATAAACATCCATTTATGACCTAAGGCTACAATTTAATGGACAGAAAATAAGTGGGTACCTAGTAATTTTCTCTATTGCTTGATAAGTAGCAAATTTTCAAAAATGAAGAAGCTAGTATTTCTCCTTTTACTCATAAGCTGTTTGTTATCAAGGATCTCAATATTAAAAGTGAAAAATCTGAATAAAAATAAAACTATTTTATAACTGAAAGTCTATTGCTGATTTATTTTGTGTTTGTATGGCTAACAATCTAAATTTAAATTCTAGGACATGACTTCTAAATGTCACAAATAGTCTGAAGAATATCTTAAACTATAAAGCTGGCTCAGTTTATTAAGAGTAACTTTGGATTCTGGATAAATATACTCCATTTTTTATTAGACTCAAAAATTACACTATAGTTTATAATATTATTGATGAATATTTAAAAATGCTAATTAGCCTCATTAAAATTGTGTAAAGATAATAAACCTAAATTATTCAGGTTAGTTATTTTGATATATATTAATTTATCTTCCATACTTGTCACAATGAATTCATTTGCTTATAAAATCTTTCTTATTTATACTTACAAAACTTTCCACCAACCCATTTAATATTATTTTGGAAATTATAAGATAACAATGGGCAGAAACACCTAGGAGGTATTATCACATATGCCCTATATTATGGTGTTAATAAACCACATTCTTTAAATTTGTTTATGAAGCAATTAAACACAAGATTTAGATTTGCATGGTCTACTCAAAAAAATTAAAACTAAAAACAATAGGCCATTTGCTATAATCTCATTTTATATCAGGTAACTTAAAGTCATGAGAAATTAGATAGTAAGAATATTTTATTATATGTTCTTCATACAAATCCCCTATCAGATATACAGTTGGCATATGTATTTTTATTATGCTGTGGGTTAACTCAACACTCTCTCAGTCATATAATTTGAAGTACAGTATTTTAAAAAGTTGATGAAGTCCACTTTATCGATTTTGGGGGGTATTGTTCTGCTGTTGGTATTGTATCTATGAAACTATTACCTAACTAAAGGTCACACAAACTTATGCTTATGATTCTTCTACTAATTGCATAATTTTAGATATTACCTTTATGTCTTTGATCAGTTTGTGGTACTTTTGTATATATTGTTAGGTATATGTCCATGTTCATACCTTTTGTATGTGAATATCCAGTTAGTAGAACATCATTTGTTGAAAAGTCTGTGCTTTCTCTTGAGTTGTCTTCACACTGTGTTAAAAATCAATTGACCATAAATGTAAGGGTCTATGCCTGAAATCTCAATTATGGTCCATTAATTTACATATTTATCCATATGAAAATGCCACATACTTTTAATAGCTGTATATTTATAGTAAAGTGTTAAAATCAGAAAATGTGATGCCTACCACCTTGTTCTTTTTTAAGCTTGTTTGGCTTTTCAGTGTACCCAGCAATTTCATACAAATTGTAGCTCAATCCTTTCATCCCCCATCCAGCCCTCCAAATCCCCCTCCCCTACCAGCTGCCAGTCTGCTGAGTCTCCACTTTCTAACACCAATTTTCCAAAGTACAATTAAACAGATTCTTTAATATTTATTTCAATGAAAACTGGTAAGTAAACACTAAAACACAAAACCTCTCAAAATTTATTAAAATGACCTTAAATTATATTTTCAGTAGCCAAACTAAAGCATTCAGTCTTGTTTTATTAAATGTTGTAGAAGCATATCCATTGGCATGGAAAAATCTTCACAATATACAGGTTGAGGGCAGGAAGGAAGTTACAAACAGCATTTACTGTATGTATTGTGTTATTTTTTTAACAGTTTAAAAATCTCAAACCGTGTAACCCAGTATTTTCACACACTGAGACATTCTCCTCAGCTCAGACCAGAGGGTGTAATTCCTACCATGAGCCTTGGAGAACATAGCCGTAGCCCAAAAGTCCTGGGGATGCTTTCTGAGCCACAAGGACTTCCAGAAATCACTGTGATGTCAGTTGAGGCAGCAGCTTCTCTCATAGCTCTCCTGTTCTGTGTTGAAAAAGCTGTAGTTTTTGGTCTACATTTATGCAATTATGTTTATCTGGTATAGTTTTAGCTAGTGCAAATGCAGGAAAGTGGATTAATCCACCAGTTAAAGATGACAAACATATGAAATAGAAAAAATATAAATGGTAATAAAATTATTATAATTTTGCAAGAAGAAAGAAAGTATCATTTTTTAAATGTAATGTATAAAACAATGCACAGAGTTATTCCGGTTATTTGAAAAAAGTACAACGAGATTGAAAAAGATAGGAAGCATATATGGCAAATTTCACTTCCTGATGACTCTAAATTTATACCTTATTCAACAGTTTTGGGTATCTACTGTTTTCTAGACACCCATCCCTCGTTTTTCTTCTATCACCATGCAGGTATAGCCAAATGCCTAGTGGATATGTACATTTGGAGGAAGTGAGAGTTGCAAGACTGAAAGAGGCATTATCTACAGCAAATTGAATCATTAAAACCAGACTCTGAGTCTTCAAGGTCACCACCTATAAAAGTGAGAGGACCGTAAGGTTGAGAATGGGTTTTTTTCCTCAGACAAAACAGCTATGGCAATTGCCTGCTATGGGAATCTAAGAAAATAAAGACCTCCTTTCTCTTCTGTAAGATGACTTTGACATAAATAAAAGGGCCGAATGATGAGTTATAAATTTGGTAGCAACATTTAAAATGAATATTACATTTGATCTAGGGTCCAGGGCCATTTCTGTGTTGTAGAATAAGTTACATGATGCAGGCAGCATTTGGTCTGCAGGAGTTATTATCAGATATAAATTATTTGAAACAAACAGAGCTCAAATTGGAACTCATAATCACCAATCATTTTATCATGGTTTCTGAATATAGCCCACAATTGATTCAAGGTACAAGGTGAAATATGACTAATGCATATACATATATAAGGATGAGAAAACAATCATCATGGAAATTCAATTGCATTTTCACATTTATAAAACATTTCAATCCAATGTGAGATATTCATTTTGAGTAATTCTGTTCCATGAACATCACCATGGATATAATCATTAAAGAAATAACTGAAAAAACTATTCCAGTTAGTCATTTATGAAATTAAGGAGAAACTCTCACACTTTTTGAATGGTGGGCAGGAAAAAGAGAAAATAGCCCCATACTGTAGTGAAACTTCTTGAACAAAATTTCACTTTAACACACACTTTGATATGTAAAGTTGCTTAGAGCTTTTTGGGAAGTAACTAGAGTAAGGTTTTTTTAAAAGTGAAGCAAAGGATCTATGAAGTATTAGTATCCTTATATGAGAGTTTGAGCAGAATGATTTTTACTTCTTTTAAATGTTAATATTTTGTATTCTTAAAGTGGAAAACAGTATTTCTTTCACTTAAAAAAAAGAATCATCACATTTAATTATTTTGCCGCTTGATATTATGTTCTGAATAAAAGGCAGCCATGCAAAAGGTAAAGCTCGGTTGCAGTTAAGCTTTTTCCTCCTAAATACAGGCCTTCGTTGGCAAATATTCCTTTAGGGTAAATGGTAATCAGTGTCTATTTGGTTCTACTGAAGTACAGTGCAGAGGATAGCTGCAACAATTTTCCGCCTGAATCGATTATTTTAGATACTTCCTTCATCTCAAGTGACCATGATTAACAAGATGAAAGACAACACTGAAAATTGTTTCAAGGGCTCTAAAAGTCAATAGTGAGAATAAATCAACTGGTTATATATAGTAGTTAATTTCTGCCATCACATGAATCACTCTTGTTAAGTGAGATCTATTGATTTATTGTACACATATTTGGGGATTATCTTTGGAAGCAGATTAGAAAGAATAATTTATTGAACTTAAGCCTTTTATAGGGAAATGTATTACTATTAATAATCTCCTTATTGATTTGTTTTCAGTTTTACTCTCACTATGGTTTAATGAGCAGAACGTTACCTAATTAAAGGGAATATTTTTAGTCAAAATATAGTTTTTAATTCCTCAAGTCATGTTTCCTCAAGTGGATTTTGTAGTCACTAAAACATGAAAAAATCAAAGACATGGCAAAGATTAGTACATATTTAAAAAATAACCAATGCATCTTCTTGAGCCCAAACATTGGTCTTCATTGTTCACCAAGATAAAACCTTCTCATTTTGTTCAGATAATCCCATTTCTGGGCTCTGGGGAGAATAGCATTTCTTGGAATTATTGCACTGATTTTTTCTACTTTCCACTTCATGTGTTTAGCAAATATGACAGCTTACAAATATAAATAAATCTAATCAAAATTGACCTAATGAACCTGATCCTCAGAAATTTTTCACCATGTAATGATACACTCATATATTAACTCTTCATTGTATGATCTCAAGCATTGTAACTTTCAATACTACTTAACTTTTAATGTTTGCATAATTGGACGCCCCCCTGAGAATGCAGGTTAGCTCACTGAGCACCTCCAGCAGAAGATGCTAGTGCTCTGACAGTACCCCCTTGTGCATTTACCATTTTCAGGTCCACGGGCTCCTGGTGCACCTTCACTCCTTATTGCCAGCATTTGTATGTCTTTTTCAGAGGGCTTCCCCCAGGCTGGCAGAGCTCAGGTGTGCACTATGGGAATCTGCCCTGAACTGATGACCTGTGGGTACAGGAATGTAGATATTTCTGCTCTCCTGTCCCAAGCAAAACAATGATGTGACCCTACCCTTGACTTTAAAGCTCCCTGTGGGACTGAGCCAGAATTATCCACTGGCGCACTAGACTTGATGTTCTACTTTGCTTGGTTTCCTTCCTTTCTTTGTCTTACTCCCTATCTCTATTAGATTTTTTCACACTAAACTTCCAGGTCTGATTCTATGGAACATAATTTAAAATGATACCCAATCCCAATCTCCTTCTCCTTTTCTTGATTTTACTAATGGAGTTCATAAAAGGTAAATATTCTTTTTTTTACCACTTCCCTTGTAGTTCACCTCACCTAGAGACTCTCAAAATCCTGGGCCAGACTTTATGAGCCTCTGAGATAATGAAAGCAGCAACCTCACACTGATTCTTGTCATGGGAGAAAAATGAACTTCCATTTGCATTGCAAGTAAAAGATATACATAAAATTTACAAAATATAATTTTTATAGCTTTCAAGGTAACATTGCATGCATTGTTTTGTTCCACAAAAAAACTTAGAAAATATGTTGAATGATTATTATATCAAAATGCTGCCTAAATATGTCTTATGGATAGCTGTCTGTGTACTGTTTGGTTAGAACAGTAAGTAGATGAATGGCTAAATGCAAGAATGCACTTTGTTAATGTTGACTGCAGTTCCTAAAAATAATTCATTCTCAGTGTGTGAGGAGCATGTTAATTTTTATTTCAAAATGCAAGGAGTTTTTTTGTTGTTTTGTTTTTGTTTCTGTTGTTTAATTTGCAAGGATTGTCAAGAAAACAAGCAGCAGGGGTAGCCACATGACTTATTATCAAAAGCACCCTGACCCTAATTATGGGATCTCGGTTTTACCATTCATTAGTTACGTGATTCTGAATTTATTTTAACCATCTAAAGTAAGGGTAAGCCCAACCTTGCAAAGCTACATTGTTACCCAGCTGTGGCTATTGCTTGCTGCTCTGCTATATTTCTACCAATTACACTACCCATGGGTATTTATAATATAATTGATCTATATGAATTCACTGTTTTTATCAATTAAAAATGGCTGAAGATTGGCAATTTGCAGTTTAACCTATTTAGTGGATATAAATTCACAAGACTCTATCCTACTGTCAACATTCTATTAAGTTATGTGCTAATTTACATAATAGAATGTTACATACCATAATTTACATAAAATTACATAAATGGTAAAGCGAATCACACAGTTGACTCAAGATCTATCTGGAGTCACTTAGTGTTGAAGCTGGCTTACAGTGAAGACTGCTAAATGCCACACAGTAGAGGACCTGGTCATATTTTTATTACTTATGAGCATTGATGTCCTTCCTCCAGTTTGGCCATTTTAGATTTATATTGTATATGCTTATATACTTCTATGTGTGTGCTAAAAGTGCCTACCTCTAACACAAAATATATTGATCACTCCATTTTTATTGTGACAACACCTGGAAATGGAGTATACAACCCTGTGTCTTGGGCTCCCAAAGGGTGACCAACATGCCCTTGGAATGAATGGGAGATGGATCATGTCTTTACCCTGTTACCAACATAATGAGGCATGCTACGTTTTCTTAATTAAGTGAAAATTGCTTTGAGGCACTTTTAGTCATAATCTCAGCTAATTTCATAATTTCAATATATTGCTATTTAATTGCTTTAGGATACTTTATCAAATGAATTAATTTAGCAGGAAATGCATTCTTGAGGGAACTGATTGTGTGTGATTTCTCTCTTCAACATTCTCTTACCTAACACAGCTGAATTCTTAATAATTTGTGATAAAAAATTCTTACACTTGTATTTTAGTTACAGCAAACAAAAAATAATCCATATGTACCATATATGTCTAATTTATAAGCACTAAAGTAAAAAGGAAATAAAAATTCACTTTGAAGTTCTCTTGGGGAGACAGCAGTTACTAGTTTAATTACTTTTTGTTTTTTTTACATTAATAAGGTAATCCATGAAATTAGACACTATTTATTGCAATGTCTCAAGTGAGCTTTATATTTATGTTAGCCTCTAGAGTCGAGCAAAATTAGTTTGGGGAGAGAACGTAAAGGTCATGTACCCTAAGCAGATAAGGAAACAGGTCTGCGGGGTGGAAAGATTAATTGAAGATTGCAGTTATCCTTAGGTAGATACAGCACTTGAATGTAAGGGGATAACTAAGGGTAGTGAAAGAAGATGTCAGGCTATGTATTACAGAAAGCATTGTCAGGAGACAAAGATGATTTTCTGAGGAATAAAGAGCTAGATTTTAGACACATTGAACTTGAAATGGAAATGCCCAGCAGGCACTTAAGAGACCCAGGATTGAAATTTAAGTAGAGAGATTAGAGATGGAGATGTGGATTTAAGATCAGCCTCAGATAGATCATTGTTAAGCACTGAACTCTGTGAACTCTCTGAGGACAGTTACGACAGAAGACTAAAATTTTCAACAAGCATGTATAAGAAGTGAAAGAAAGGACATTTATAAAGTGACTTCAGGAAAATTTTTCTTGTCTCACTCTTGCCAATGCATTTAATTTGTCCCTTCTATTCTGGTTCATTTCCAACATTACTTAAAACTTCTTAGGAATTTACCATCTTAAATACAAAAACAAATAAAATCTCATTTCTTTCTCCAAACACACTCACACAAGCTTATCTCTATCCACTGTTTCATAAACATCTTTTTTTGTAAGATTATGTATTCTCTCCATTCCTTTACATTCCCTTATACCTCTCATGCCTTTAGTTTTTAACTCACACAATCTGGCTTTAGCTCCCACCATCTACTCTAATCAGCCCTATAAAGTCTCTAATCAATGGCTCCTTACAGTAACTACAATAGACAAACTTTAGTGTTTGTTTATTCTGCCAGACTTGGAATGAATTGATTATGTTAACCACTTTCTCCCACAATATTCTCTTTCCTAGTCACTAAGTCAACCTCTTTGGCTAATTCTTTACAGTAACCATCTTATTGTTTTTTTCTTCCTTTTCAGTGGTATATTTCCCTGAATTCTGCATTAATTATACCTCATATAGTTCTAGGGAACCATACCTGAATAATTTTACTCATGACCTTTTTTAAAAAAAGTTGTTAACATCCATTTGGTATTTAAAACAATGTCTAATATACAGTAAATGCTATACAGATTAAAAACAAAACAAAACAAAAAAAAACAAAACAGCCCTGGCTGGTATGGCTCAGTGGATTGAGTGCCCGCCTGCAAACCAAAGGGTCACTTGTTCGATTCCTAGTCAGGGCACATGCCTAGGTTGCAGGCCAAGTCCCCAGTAGGGGGTACACAAGAGGCTACTGCACATTGACATTTCCCTCTCTCCCTCCCTTTCCTCTCTAAAATTAAATAAATACAATAAAAAAAACAGTTTTCATCACCTGTGTGCTAATCGATTACTATTACTCTCGGAATTTTGCACTTCTGCAAACTCAAGTGCCCAATGATACAAAAGTCCTACAAATTGCACTTGGCAAAGGTGAAAGCCCTCAGCATACCCTTACTGAACCCCTTACCTAAGTCACTTTGTTACAGAACACAGGGGACTAAGGGCGATACACTATTACCAAAAGGAACCCCCAGGCTCGTCATGTCCGCTGCCTGATAGGAAAGACATCTCTCAATGCCAGAGATTAGTGAAAAGGAAAGGAAATGTTTATTTAATGCTGTATAGACTTAAAGTAATGAACTAATATCTTCATCAAAATCCCAAAGTCCCTTAAAACACCCATAAACACACACAGTCCTTCCTTCCCCCCTTTGCCCAGTCTGAGGTACCATATCTCAGGAAAAGAAATAGAAGTCCACGGCTCAGGCAGCTCCCAGTTCTTCCCAGTAATCCATCTCAGCTGGTAGGTCTCCCTCAGTTCGCAGCACCATCAGCTGTGTCACCAGGATCTCTGCTAAAGCCGGGTGGTGGTTCCCCCTTCTAAAGCTGCGGGGGGTCCCCACTCTGGCAAAGTCGCATGGTTCTCCCTCTGCAACGGCTACGAGGAGGGGGGTTGCCACTTTGCCAAAGCCGAGTGGTGATTCTCTGCTAAAGCTGCATGCTGATTCTCTCTCACAGGGCTGCGGGAGTCCCCCAGTCTTCTAAAGACTGAGTGGTTCTCCCCTCCTGCATTGGCTGCGGTCCTCCCTCCAATGGCTGCCGCATCTGGGTTTAAATACCTGTACCGATCTTCCTTTGCAGCCCCATTTCCAACTCCTCCCACAATTAGCTACTCTTGCCAACACTCCCTTGCCCTTCCAGCTTTACTGGGCTGCCATCGTGAGTCTGGGCAGGTGTGGCCCCATTGTGTGGAGCCAATCATCTCCAAGCTCTCATCTAGGAGCTGTAACTAGGGGGAGTTACCTTCCAGTTACTTCCATCCCCCTGGCTCAGAGCATTGCCACAGTTATTTAACATATCTATGCAACCAATTAAAGGTTATAGATATGTTAAATGACCATGGCAGAGGTTAGCTGCAAAGCTGTTGCTGTGCAAAACAGCCCTCAAGGTCCTGATCCATTAATCCCTTCCCCCAGCTCACACCTATGGGAGAAGGGGTGAGGACATTTTATACGTTTCTTAGACACCCTGAGTTTTGAACCCCCTTCCAAATTCCTGTTTGGGGCCCCCCTCTTGGCTGCACCCTGTAACAACTTGGCACTCCAGATTCAACAATTCAACATGCTGAAAAACAACCTGAGCACTAAGCCTATTTTCCCAGCCTGCTTTGTCTGTGGAATGCTAACTCTATGGGTAGGCACCTTTGTGTAATTGCCTAGTCTTTTGCATTGCAAAATGTTTACAATTTCCACACTTAAAATGATCCAGCACAAATTGGTATATTAAGGGCTATTGTCATTTTACAAATAAAGTCATAAACATCTTGATAGAAAATAATGATTTGTAAATGTAGAGAAAAAAAGAACAAATCTAAATTTAGAATATATTATGTTTTATTTTCATCTGTGAGCTTGAGCAGAGAAACATACATGTAACTTTATCAGGTATATTATCATATCTAGGTTTCGATGTCATTTTTATCTTTCACAATTTAAGATAATCAAATAGAAATGTGTTTTATGTTGAAAACCAATTGTATGTTCATACATGACTATTTTTTCTGCTATATGGTAAATTCTCCAAGAGGAATTAAAGTGTTTGGGACACTTAGTAAATCTTTGATATGTGAGGGAAAAGTAAGAATTACAACACTGTGGATATTTTTTAAAATTCTAGAAAGGTAGTCAATGCTTTAAAGTACAGAGAAGATAATCAGGAATTAATCAGTGACCTTTAACAGAGAAGGTTGTGTTAAATGGTGTGATATGGAATTACAGTAAAATAAATGAAAAGATAAATGGTTGTGAAATTACGCTAAAGGAAGTTTATTATTAGCACAGGTGTGATATTAATCATGGCAGGCTAGTTAATACCAAAAATAATAAAAATATCCTCTATGACTTCAGACATCAAAAGATGAATTGCTTCCTATAAGTCAGCTGGGGTTCTGCTCCACATAGTCAGTCAAGGGTCCAGCTGACATAGGCTTTGTCCATTCTGTATCTGACATACTTTGCAATTTTACATTGGATCGTTGGAACATACAGTCTCCCTAATATTTGTAGCAGGAGAAGGGAACTCAGGAACCAAATGTGGACTTTTCTAAGTCAGAACTAGTCATCTGTCTTGGCCTCACCAAGTATTGGTCTGGAAAATCAAGAGAAAAAAATGGAATATTTGGTGAGCACTACCCTGATTTCCATAGGTACCAAATTTAATTTAACAGTTAAATTTAATTGTAGCTTTCATAGTGTATGGCAAATCCAAAATAAAAATGGTTTAGAAAATGTTATAATTGTTTACAATTACAGTGGTTACACTCAATATACAAAGTTTTTGGCTTAGTCACAGGTAGCTATCTGTATTTGTCCTTTTTGTTTCCTCTCTCTCTCTCTCTCTCTCATATGCAAGAAATAACCCTTAGGTTTGTACAGAGCAGCTTAATATCTAAAATTGAGTACCACCTGGAAAAATTTATGAAACAATCTAAATGCTTGCTAAATTTACCTTTTTCTCTGACATCACATGAAAACTCTAAACTCTTATGTTGAACCAAGGTATGTGTTTGGACAAAGAAGAAAGAAAAGATATGACTGCCACTAATCAACCCAGAATTACTTCTCTGGTATGCTTGGGAAATGGGAACTGCTGAGGTGGATGGTCCCACACCAAGTGCCTCACACACTATTTAGACCTTGTCAGGAGTCTGTCACTTCCCAGCAGGGCCCAGGTCCACATGGTTCCAGCACTCACATATTCCTCCTCTGCCACCAATACTTCCCCTAAGCTATTAGAGGAGGAAGTGGTGTTAGTGCTTGTGACTTTCCTAAACCTTTTTCTCTTCTGTTTTTTTATAAACCCTCTGTCACACAGGATTTGTGGTTTTGGAATTAAAACACCAAAAAAATAGTGAAATCTACTTATGCTTTCTGTCCTATCACATATATTCTCTAATGTAATGAGAATCATTGAATTTGTAGAAATTTAAGAAAAGAGTAATGGTGAAATGAAAACAAAAACCATAAGTGAACATCCCAAATTGGTATTAACTACATGAACAGTCACGGTACCACTCTCTACTGTTTGTTCCTACATATAAAGTTATCACTTGTATGTACTTCACAGTCTCCTTCTTTACGACCTCACACGTTTCAGCATACGATGTAATTTTCTATCCTACTTCCTACTTTACATTCTGACACATTCCCATGAATCAATATCCAATTTGAAATGAGGCCGCCTCCCTGAATATAACCCTCTTGTAAGATGTGACAGCTGAACACAGAGGGAGAGATGCCAGCTTTGTGCATGATTATACTGCCATAATGAGACAAATATTATCTTGCTGGTCATCGCTGAAACCGAATCATCTCTTTCCATATTAACAAATGCTCAGATCGACATTAAAAAGTCTCTATATATGTACTGTTATGTGTGCTTTTAAATTTAAGCACATAATTTCCCATTTATCTCTATCAAATTCATTGACATTTAGTTATTCATTTTAACATCCTAGTATTTATATTTTTTAAAGAAATAGACTTCCTCTAGAGTATCAAAACTTGTGTGTGTGTCACTACAAAAATTCACCTATGTGGACTATACTATCTTCTGAAGTAATTTTCCATTATCAGAAAACAAATTGTCAATAATAGTTTGAAAATTTAATTTGACTTAGTGTATCAGTTGAGTAGATATATTTTATATATACTTTATTATTTATGTTTTCTTTTAGTGAATTTAGGCTTTTTGTTATTTCATTTTCTAAGGGTCTCTGGGAATAATAATTCTACGATATTTTGGGATAAATTGTAAAGATTATTTGCCTATAGTTTTCAAAATTTATGTTTATTAAACTAGGCAATATTTCCCAGTCTCAGAACTCAATGAACTTTTGCATTATCCATTAATGACTATATTTATATGTATAACATATAATTCTTAACATAAAAAAGTTGCTCAAAAATTGTTCAGATAGAAGAATAGAGAAAAATTATTTTTTAAAAAGTTGGAAGGGCTCCTTCAAATGATGTGTTCTTTCCACTTTCTGGGATTAAAATATATAAAACAGAATACTTGAAAGATAGTCACAGACCCTCTGTTGGAAACTAAATAATGAAGAAGTAGTTGATTTCAAATGAACTTGTAATGTTTTCAAATAAAAGAGCAATGTAACATTTCATTCCTCACTGATTTAGTTATATAAATATCACTTTTCTATCACTTTCAACACAGTTGAAAACTGTTTAACTTTTTCAATTAATGGTTTCAATTTTGTGATTATTGGAGTACGCAATTGTAAGAGCACATAGACATGCAGCCTGTAACTCATTAGCTAGTTAATACACGTTTGTCAGATACATTAGTGAGCTACAAATGTCTTTTTTCGGAAAATCAACACTGTCAACTCAAGCAAGTCCCTTCATATTTTAATGATTCTTCCTCTTTTCTGAAAAGCAAATATAAACACACCTACTTCATTTAAACTTTTGAGGCTCTAACTAAGGTATATGAAAGAACATATAAATTTAACTTTAAAATTATTTTTCACAACTCCTTAATAAGACAAAACAACTCTATATCATTCCTATTTTATAGTTAAACTTCCTAGATAAACTGTCTATATTTATTGTCTTCTACACTTGAACCAATTGAAATCTATTTTTTCCTTCCAAATTATTTTTTTCAATGTCTTCATAAGCTGCTTTCATCGGCCTGTTCCTTAAGTGATGGTATTCTGCACAGTATGATGCTAACTAATCGCATCCTTGTTTCACATAAAAGTGGAAATAAAGTGTACCCTTTAATAATAGTATCTATTTCCATAACATCAATTATTATTTATGAGTGATTATTATAATGTACATATCTACAGTCCAGACATTGCTGAGGATAAGCTTATTATCTGTTTATGCTGGAAATCTCTAAATGGATGTTGTGTGGCATCACACACAATACGTAACACTGAACCATTCCTGAATCCAGAAACTAGAGATAATTGAGATATTAGAAAAGTGTAAGCAAGACAGTTTTAAGTGCTCAAAAACATGAGAGGAAGATTAGAATGTTAAGATTTAAACATAGAATTATGACCTACTTGAATGAGTTAAGTATAAATTTTAGGAATGAAAAGTATAACTATCAAAATATGAAGAGAAAAAAGCTACCTTTAGTAAATGGGTTAAGTGGTAAATTCTACTCAGATGCAGACAGAATCAAAGATTTGAAAACAAATTTTATGGACTCGCACAAATGCAACATAGAGACATTGAAATATTAAAAATATATGTGACACATATATATGTGCATATATAAATTTTTGTCAATATAAGTATTTGTAATGCATGTAAAATATAATATATTAATTCAAATATATCTAGGACATAGAGGTAGAGTATAATTGTCTATCAAATATGTAACAGAGGTTCATAGAGAGAAAAGACAAATAATTCAGTTGAGAACTTTCTGAAAGATAATGGCAGAATGATTTCTGTTGCCTGTTACAGAAACATAACTGGTACTCAACTTGTTCTCCTAACACAAACGATTTTAATATAGAACAAAATATATGAAGCAACTCTTTTAGACATTTGTATTTAGGCAGCTCAATTCCTAGGCACTTTCCAGACACCAGAGCAGGAAGGTGTAGTCCCAGCAATGTCCGGCAGACTCACTAAGATGAGGAGGCACAAGCCAGAACTTGAGGTTGTTAAAATGACTCGTAAAGAGGCCACTAGAGAAGAAACATCTGTGAAACAACATGGACTACAATTTTGCATGATGTGTTCTGCATGTCTTGGGCCAAGGACTTGGGAGAAAATTCATAGCACAAAACTCTAAGGGGTGCAGAAGAAAGTGGCTCTCTGGATCTAAGAGTTGAACAGATTTACCATAAGTTGGGCAAGGCTGGAAGATGTTGAAGTCCAGTGATACTTGAGGTTCCTCATTGAGCAATATAGTCACCTAGATGATCTCTTAAGTTCACACCTTATGCAGTACTTCCAAAACTGTGTCGTGGTCTACAGCTAAGCACAAAGGCCAGGTGTTGGAGCCTTCAAGAGAATCTAAGTCTGATGGAGGAAATGCCAGCAATATAACTGTTTGTCAGAAAAAAATCAATACCAGACCCCTTGCACCCATTCACAGTGCCAATCATACAATAAGAATTAATAACAAAGAACCAAATGTTGGAAATAGCAGGTAAATAATATAGATAAACTATTATAAATACGTTCAGGAACTTAAGGAAAATATTGATAATGAATGAACACATACAGATCTCAGCAGAGGAGTGGAAATTGTAAAAATAAACCAAAAAGAAATGTAAGAACAAAAAACTATAATAGCTAAAATGGTAATAGAAAAGTATAATCCTTCCAGTGTTGGCAAGGTTTTGAAACAACTCAAACTCTCACTCACTATAGATAAGAAGTTAACTAGTGTACCACTTCTGAAAATGGTTTGGCAGTATTTTTTTAAATGTTAATCACATAAACACAGATTACCCAGTAATCTCACTCCTAGATATTTACCTGAGTAATAAAAATGCATTTATACACAGAGACTTGCATACAAATATTCATAGATGCTTTATCTGAAATAACTCCATACTGGAAGCATTCCTAATATCCATTAATAAGTAAATAAAGAAATTCTGCTATATCAATAAAATGCAATAATACTCAGCAATAAAACTTGAATTAACTATCAATATACATAGCAGTTTATATCATTCTCAAAAGAGAATATTGAGTAAAAGAAATCAGACAAAAAGTCAATTGCTTGGCTTAAGAGCAAGACAGGAGAGGTGAGAAGAAATGGTAAGTGCTTTGAAGATTGATGAGTAAAACGTATCCTAACCGAAGAACAGGGAGGGAGATGAAGTAAGGAAGGTATGAACTGTTGGTAAGGATGGTATGTTCGTAAGTGTTAACTGTTCTTACTTGAAGGAATATAATGAGAGCCTGCTGGAAGACTAACAGGTGAATGATGTTAGCTTCTAATTCATCTATTTCCATAGCTATGAAATTATAATTACTAATCAGATCTAGCTTCAGAAAAACATAATTTACAACTTTCTTTTAGTTCTTTTTTAAAAATTATTTTATTTTTAAAACATTATTGTATTGAGCAACTGAAGCAAATCACCCAAATGTTAAGAAATGTTTTTATTGTTAATCACAATTTTTACAGACAAGTTTACTAAATTCAAAGTTCTCCCAGGAACCAAACTACAAAATTAGCTCCCAAATAAATATGTTGAAAATCAGAACACTTTCATATGCATTTAAGTTACAAGACTTTTAACACACTTTTCACATCATTTGCCTCCCCCCTCCCCCCAAAAATTATGTCTTTTATAAGCTAGTATCCCTGAGGCCTATTTTGGATAACTAGACGTTGTTTATCTTTGTCTTTCTTACTTTTCGGCTGATAAACTTTTTACCACTAATGAGTGTTGATGTGGTGGGTATCCATAATTTGAGAGCTCATGATCAGATTTATTTCCGGTAATAAGTTCATGTAAGGAACTAGAATTCACCATGATACACAAAATATTCACTAATGAACTGACCACAATAAAAGCTAGTTTCCATTCAAATATACCTGTTGTTTAACATTAGTGCTTTTTTTCACCTTTCCAGGCAATTAAAAAAAATAAATATCCTGTTAATTGAAAAGCTGTAAATTACAAACTCAAGTAGTTTAGTTTTAAGTAGATGAAATACTTCATACAGCCAATTACAGTGTTTTTGAAAATATCCTCCTAAGCAAACCCATAGAGGAAAATCAGCTGTGATGGACGGGTTCGGTATCTACTCAGATGCTACATCCCCATGCCCAACCGGTTGTGTAAATATTTCGCATAAAACCATATCAAAGCCTCAAGATCTGGCAGAGATAGACTAGTTATCAACTGAAAAAGAGAAATTTGCACAAATATGATGATAGATGGTATTCTTCAAAAGAAAATGATTATCACATCAATACATTAAGAATGGTCCTTGGAAACAGAGAAGCAGCTTGGGATAGTTTTACATAAATGACCTGTTTAGTGATCATATGTTGAAAGCCTCTTGTAAAGAGATGATTTATGTTACAATTACACCATTTTGTCTGAAAAATTATCCACAGAATCAACCCAATTTCTTTTTATTCATTCATTATTCAGTCATTTATTCAACATGTAATCATAATTTGAAGACACATTATGTTAAGTATATACCGGTGCATTCATAGAAATAATTTTCATCACGTTTAATGTCATTCCATTTGTCTGCTTTATTATCTATTATAAAATTTTGACTTTATGCCAAAAAATTTACTTTAAGTGAACTTTTCAAAAAATAATTTTCCATAATTGGTAAAAAACCTCCTCAAATGACAAATTGTGATACATAAGCTAAAGGTAATATTAAGAGTTCAAGGAGAGGATGTTCAGGACAGTGCTACTCCATGTATCACTAACTCGTTCTAAACCAGATGAGCCCTGGCTGCTGTGGCTCAGTGGAGTGAGCACTGGCCTATGAACTCAAGGTCATAGGTTCAATTCCTAATTGGGGCACATGCCTGGGTTGTGGGCTAGGTTCTGCAGTGTGGGGCTCGCAAGAGGCAACCACATATTGATGTATCTTTCCCTCTATTTCTCCTTCCTTTCCCCTCTGTCTAAAAATAAGTAAATAAAATCTTAAAATAAACAATGATTTATTAGTGCTCCATTATGTTGTATGGAGCTTATTTTTTTAAAGACTTTATTCATTTATTTTTTAGAGAAGGAAGGGAGGGAGAAAGAGAGAGAGAGAGAGAAACATCAATGTGAGGTTGCTGGGGGTCATGGCCTGCAACCCAGGCATGTACCCTGGCTGGGAATCGAACCTCCAACACTTTGGTTCCCAGCCCGCGCTCAATCCACTGAGCTACGCCAGCCAGGGCTTGGAGCTTATTTAAATATATAACAAATTTGCACAGAACAAAACTATACTTTCTTCCCCTTTTGCATTTTCAATGCCACAATTCTTCATGTTGTAATTTCATTATCAAGTTATAGTACCTATAGTTATATTTAATTATCTTTAACGTTTATGCTATAGTTAAGAGTTTAATATGCAAAAAAAAGATAAAAAATCTTTTTTTTCTAAAAAAGAGTTATGGTATTCTAATTCTATTTATCACATTAATTAAGGTCTTATGAACTTTTGTCTTTTAGTTTCATCTTAAAAAGCTCCATTTAACATTTCTTTTAAGGCAGGTCTAGTAGTGGTGATTTTTTTCAGATTTTTGTTTGAGAAAGACTTTATTTCTCCTTCATATTTGAAAGACAACTTTGTTGGGTAGAATATTCTTCATTGGCAGTTTGTGTCTCCCAATATTTTGAATTTAGTATTCCATTTTTTCCTAGCCTATAGATTTTCTGTTGAGAAATCTGCTAATAGCCTAATATGGGTACTTTTGGAGTTTACGCCCTCGCCTCCAGAGGCTGCCTTTAAAATTCATTCTTTATTATTGACTTTTGACAGATTTAATATAATGTGTCTTGGAGAAGGTCTTTTTGTGTTGAGATAATATGATGTTCTACTAACTTCGTGGGTATATATATGTGTATATATATACACATACATACACACATATATCGTTTCTTCCTGAGACTTGGGAAATTCTCAGCTACTGTTTCTTTAAACATGCTGTTTCGCTCTTACTCTTCTGGGATTATTCTTATATTGGGCTTCTAATGGAATCAAATAATTTACATAGGGATTTTTACTTTTTAAAATCTTAGTTTTCTCTCCTTTTCCACCAGAGTCATTTCTTTGTTCCTGCCCTCAAGCTTCTATATGATCTGCTCTTTTTCACATGCACTGTAATGCATACTTCATCTTACTTGAGTTTTTCAGCTACAGAATTTCTCTTTGGTTCTTTTTAAGTATGTTAATCTCTTTAGGAAAGTACTCTTGTTTATTAATTTCAATCCTGAGACCATTGTATTGACTTTCTGAGTTTTCTAGTAGCTCATTGAATTCCTACAAGACAGCTATTTTAAATTTTTTATCATTTAGATGTCAAAATTCTGTATCTTTGGGTTTAAAAATTGTAATTTTTTGTGACATCATGTTATGACGATTTTTCATGGTGTTTGATGAGAAGTTCCTCTGCCTCCACATTTGAAGTAGCAAACACCTTTCCTACTGAGGCAGGCTCTGTTCACTTTGATTATAGCAGTTCAACAGATTGGTAGTTAGGGGCCTTCTTTTTGTTTTCTGGAAGATGGCATTTTATCACCTTCTGGGTTCTCTTGCTGGCACTGACTCACAGCAGTTAAGGGGGGGAGCACAAGCATGTCAAGTACAGCATACAGAATACAGTCCCTAATTTGTAATAAGTGTGTATAATGCCAGGTGGGATTGGAAATGTCAGAGGGAACACTTTGTAAAGTGTATGATTGCCTGTCTAACCATCATGCTGTACATCTTGAAACTAAGACAATGTAATATTAAATGTAAACTGTAATTGAAAAAATGTAATTTAAAGGAAGTGAAAAAAACATAGTCTGACAGCAGAACATGGGGAGGTCTGTATTTAGAACTTAGGGTTTTGGGTGTGTCTGTGGACCTACAGGGAGATCTTCAAATGGGAGAGAGGATCCCAGAGGTTTTGGGGTGGTCTTCTTGCTCCCTATGACAGATTGCAGAAAATGTTTTTTTCAGCTTAGTTCATTCTCCTTTTCTTCCCCTCAGTCACTGTGGTCTTTCTTCAGAGAGAGAGCAACTGGTTCCTCCAGCAGCAGCATGCGTGGCCAGGCACTGTAACTCTTTGCTTTCATCCTTCACTTGCTTTGCCAGAAAGGTTGGGCTGGCTCACTGCTTATTCTCTGTCATCACTGCCTCTTCCATCACCGGCTACAGTGGTCCGAACTTCCCCCTTTTGGGTACAGAGATGACTGGACCTCTTGGTGTGTCTGGTTAGTTGTAAATCAAAGGGGGGAGAATAAACAAGTTATGACATCACATAATCATTGTTTTTAAAAATTCACATTTATACTTCTCACCTGCTAGAATGTCTATTACCAACAAGATAGGTAATAACAAGTGCTGGAGAAAATTGGCAGGGGGAAGGAACCCTCCTTATTCACTGTTGGTGGGAATGTAAATTGGTATAGCCACTGAGTTGGAAAACTGTGGAGGCCACTCAAAAATTAAGAGTAATGTTACCACCAGCCCTAGCAACCCCTCTTTGGATGTTTGCTTGAAAATTTTGAAAGCATTTATTCATAAAGATATATGTACCCCCATGTTCATTGTAGCATTACTCACAGTGACTAATGCATGGAAACAACTCTAGTAACCTTTGATGAATGATTGGGTAAAGATATGCTTCATATGAAAAGTGGAATACTACTCAGAGATAAGAAAAAGTGAAATACCACCATTTGTACAATGTGGGTGGGTCTTGAGAATATGATACTAAGCAAAATAAGTTGGACAGAAAAATCCCCAGAACCTTATGATTTCAAGTATCTGGGATACAAAACAGAAAGCAACAAATAAATAAACAAAACAAATAAATAAATAAAACTCAAACACAGACAACAGTTTGATGGTTACCAGAGGGGAAAGGTGGTGAGGGGAGGAAGAAAATGGTAAAGGGGATCAAATACAGGGTGATGAAAGGAGATTTGACTTTGGATGATGAACACATAATACAATATACAGATGATGTATGATGGAATTGTACACTTGGAAAGTATATAATCTTTTTAACCACTATCACCCCCACGAATTAAAGGTTTGTTTTGAAGTTGAAGTTCAAAATCTAATATAATTAATTAGATTTATTTCCTGTTAAAGATGATAAATTAAGCAATATATTTGCCCCAATTTTCTCCTACAACTTTACTAAAAGGACAGTAAAATAACCACATAAGTAAACAATACATTCTTAAGTATAAAAATAATAAAAGGAGAATTTACTACAAAACAATTTTGGAAGTTGAAAATCACATGGGGTAGTAGAAACTAATTTAGTAAATTTAAGAAACATAATGCTTTGAGCTATAACAGAAAAAGCCACAACATAACACAATTTTCACTGCAGAAGTCATAACAGCCTCAGAAATTGGTAGCTCTAAATGTGTGGGCAGAGTTGGCTTGAGAACAAAAAGTTTGTTGACTTCTTGAGCTTTTTTTTTAAAAAATGGGTAGCTTCTTAGAGTCTTTCTTTATACTGGCAGAAAAGTGAACCTTTGGTCTTTGGAGAGGTGATGCAGAGGATCCATATGGAGCATACCAGGAACATCTAATTTTAGGAGAACATTACTGAATACAAAAGGATATGTTGAAAACCCACATGGTTACAGACAAAATTTACAGGTCCCCTCCCATCCTCATCTCACTTTTTTAATTAAAGGAACTATTTAATATATTTTTAGAGGTAATGCATTCTAATTTAATAACAGCAGATATAAAAAAATTGTATGTCATGGGACAGGGCTTATCTCTATAGGTAAAAAGAAAGTTACATTCATTGTCACCGTAAAAAGAAACAGAGATTCCTTATGTGTAGAAAAATCTTGTTTTTTACAAGGGAAAGGTGCATTTCACCCCCACAGTAGAGCTTGGTAAAATGATAATGGAAAGTCTATGTTACAGTGGAAGAACAATCAGCACCATGGCACATGGACAGCTTCCTGTGCATCCTTTTTGGACTTCATCTCTTAATGCAGCCAGGCTTATATCCTCTGGGCAGAGAAGATTTTTATCTGAGAATTATAACCAGCCTAACATAAATTTCTGAAGCAGCTGCCAGATTATCTATTGAAGTCTTCACTTGATAAACCTTGCCTAAAAATACCAAGCTTTGCTCAACTTTTTAGTGCCTTTTAAAAACATGTGCCCAACCATAAATCCTCAAATGTTTGAGGAAAACTCCTGGAAACAAATTCAGGTACTGTGAAAAAACTCCTAGAAAAATAAAATTGAATGACCAAATTCATTTAGGTCTTAGAGAGATGCAAAAGATAGGTTTCTATGAAAAAGTGTACCCAGAGAATAAGTCGTTTAAATTAAACACATCACAACAGAAAAATCTTTTAAAATTAATGTTTTTATAGATAAAGATGACACAGTTACTTTAAAAGTAAGAAAAAGATATGGGAAATAAATAGATATAACATAATAAAAGTTGAGAAACACTTCAGGTGTCCAAGAGCAAATATTAGAAATTCCAGAAATAGACACAAAATTAGGTCATGAAACATGCAACTATCTGCCTGCTTAAGCTGAAGAATAATGAGTATTTGTAGGGTTGCATGGTTCCTACTCTTATCTGACTGCACGTTTTTCCCAATAGTCTCTATATTATACCTGCATTTTTTTCTGCAATGACAGTTTGTCTGTGACTACAGTACATGACATCACTTTAATAGTTATGACTTAGAAGCCTCACCATCATCATTTGTTCCTTCACTATACATAATATTCATTTAAATTTTCCAAGTCTTTCTGTTTTTACTGTCTCTTAAATAGTACTCAGATTTATTGTTATTCTACTACAGTTGTCTCAATTTTCTCTCCTTTGGCCTCCTCCACACAGCCTACCCCCAATCCCACAGTCAATCCCCACACTGTTGTCCATGTCCGTGAGTCCTGTCTTTTGACTAGTCCCTTCATCTTCTACCCAGCATCACCCCCCTCTCCTCTCCTTTCTGGCTGCTTTCAGTTTGTTTCATGTTTCCATGTCACTGGTTCTATTTTGCTCATTAGTTTATTTTGTTCATTAGATTCCTCTTATAGGTGAGATTATATGGTATTTGTCTTTCACTGACTGGCTTATTTCACTTAGCACAGTATTCTCCAGTTCCATCCATGCTGTCACAAAAGGTAGGAGTTCCTTATTTCTTTCTGCTGGATAATACTCTATTGTGTAGATGTATCAGAGTTTTTTGATTCACTTAAGCTGTTTCCAGTAGCTTGTTGTTATAAATAGCACTGATATGAACATAGAGGTGCATAAATTCTTTTGCAGGATTTTTAGCTTATATTCCCAGCAGTGGAAACTTTGGATCAAAAGTCAGTTCCATTTTTAATTTTTTGAGGAAAGTCCATACTGTTTTCCACAATGGCTGCACCAGTCTGTGTTTCCACCAACAATTCACTAAGGTTCCCTTTTCTCCACATCCTCATCAGCACTTGTTTGTTGATGTATTGATGATAGTCATTCTGACAAGTGTGAGGTGATATCTCACTGTGATTTTAATTTGCATCTTTTTGATGACTCTTGTTGATCATCTTTTCACATATCTAAGGCTCATTTGTCTTAGATATCAAATCTAAGTCCTCTTTCTAAAGATTGCTGAGGCTATTCAGGGTCTTTTTTGTTTTAGATAGATTTTTGGAGTATTTGTTCTAGATCTGTGAAATATGCCATTGGTATTTTAATAGGAATTGTATTGAATCTATAGATTGCTTTGGGTAGTATGGACATTTTATGATCTTTGGGTAGTATGATCTTAATTATTCCAATCCATGAACAGGGCATATGCTTCCATTTATTTGTATCTTCCTTACATTTTTTTCTTTAGTGCTTTATAGTTTTCCAAGTATAGATCTTTTACTTCCTTGGTTAAATTTATCTCTAGGTACTTAATTTTTCTTGTTGCTACAATAAATGGGATTTTTCTCTTACTTTCTCTTTCTGGTACTTCATTGTTGGTGTACAAAAGTGCCATCAAGCTCTGGCTGGTGTGGCTCAGTGGATTGAGCACCAGCCTGTGAACTATGGTTGCTGCTTTAATACTCAGTCAGGGCACACACCTGGGCTGCAGGTCGGGTCCTCAGGTGGGGGCATGTGAAAGACAACATGTTGGTGTATCTCTCACACATTGATGTTTCTCTCCTTTTCTTCCTCACTTCCCCTTCTCTCTAAAAATAAATAAATAAAATCTTTAAAAATGCCATAGATTTCTGAAAATTGACTTTGTGTCTTTCTACTTTGCCAAATTTACTTATTAGGTTGAGTAGTTTTTGTTTTTGGCATTTGTGTGTGTGTGTGTGTGTGCGTGTGTGTGTGTGGACTATCAGGTTTTCTATGTACTATCATGTCATGTGCAAATAATGACAGTTTTACTTCCTTCTTCCTAATTTGGATGTCTTTCATTTCTTTTTCTTGTCTGATCACTGTGGCTAGAAATTCCAGTATGATGTTGAATAAGAATGGTAAAAGTGGACACCCTTGTCTTATTCCTCACCTTAAGGAACAAACTTTTAGTTTTTGCCCATTGAGTATGATGTTGGCAATAGTTTTCTCACATATGGACTTTATTATGTTGAGGTATGCTCCTTGTGTTCCCCCTTTGTTGACTGTTTTTATCATAAGTGGGTGCTGGATTTTATTAAATGTTTTTTCACCATCTATTGCTATGATCGGGTGTTTTTTGTCCTTCATTTTATTATGTGTTATATTGTACCACCCTTTCATCCTTGGAATAAATCCCACTTGATTATGGTGTATGATCCTTTAGATATATGGCTGGATTTGGATTGTCAATATTTTATTGAGGATTTTATCATCTATGTCCATCAGAGATAGTGGCTTGTAATTTTCTCTTTGTTGTGTCTTTATCTGGTTTTGGCATTAAGATAATACTGGCCTCATAAAAAAAGTTGGGTGTCTTCCCTCTTTTTGAATGTTTAAGATTTATTCATTTCTTGCCTTATTGCAATGAACTCCAGAAAAATACACTCTAATGTGAATTTTTTTAAATAAATAAGTATTGATTCTTATCACTGAGTCACTTTGCAATGATATTTGACTTTTTACTACTGTGTTTAACTGAAACTTTTTACTTTGTGTGAACATAGTTTTCAGAACTGTTTGTTTTCTGTCCCCCTCTTTTTTTAATAAAAAGTGGGTTTTCTCTTGTTTAAAGACCAGTAGAAGAGGTCAGATTAATATTTTTAAAAATCAAGCTTCACAGAAAATATTCATTTTCTCACATGATATTACCTCTTCCTTGAGTTAAATCTGGACTTTATCAGTATGTAGTGGAGACAAACAAAAAATCTATTTTTGAGATTTGGAGAAAAAGACATTTCAAAAATAAATGTTACATGCTATTGTTCTGTATCGAAGTGTTATCCACATAAATGAAAAGGAAAATTTATTCAAGGCATTGCAAGTATGAAGATCTTTGTTGACTCCTCCTTAAACAAAGATTGTCTGACTTCAAGAGAAGAGCAATGGTCTTGGGCTCTTCAAATCAAGTAGAGCGGGCTTGTAGACATGTCCTTTAAAGGATGAATACCTCAACTGGTAATGAGAAGCAGAGTCCATTTCACAAAGTTCAACACTGAAAATCATAGCTTAAAAGTTCTATTATACTTAAACTTTCAAACTGAAACAGAGGGTCTAAGGAATTCACAGAAAAAAGAGGGAGTCAATGGTCTTTAATAAATCACCCTGTGTCTTTTTGTACCACCAATAATAGTCCTTTTACAAAGAATAAATTAAGATCTATGTTTCATAGCTTATTTTGAAGGTTTTTCCAGGGGAAGAAGCTGAGACAGTTAATTTTCCTCTTAAAGGAATGACACAGGCAAATACTCATATGCCAAAAAGTTTAAATATCTTCCTGGGTAAAACTGTCCTCAAGGCAAGAAAGATCAAACAAAAATTTGTCTTGAGCTTGTTGTGTCTTGATCTTTTAAAGTTTTATTTCTTCTGCTTTAGCAAGATTTTGTGGAGTTTGCACTGTTTTAGGTTTTTCTTAAACTATAAACAATGTATTTTGTATTTATTAGTGCCATCTTATTTTACATTAATTTGAATTATTTTAATATTTTATTCTAATACTAATAGAATATTACTTTCTGTTACTATTTTTCTGAATCTGGAATTCCTTTTTTAAATTTTAAAACATGAACTGTTTTCCTATTCAGTTCTAATAATATTTCTCCCCCAAATTCTTATATCAATTTCTAAAGATGATAAAACATTCTAATCAGCTAGAGATTATTACTGGATTATGTAGGATATAGGAATTCAGTATAAATGTCACTGATCCAAGCTGTCTCAAGAAAGAAATAGGATCCCCTTTTCTAATTTACATTTTGGGATTTATTATTTGTCTTGTTTAAAAATACCTACTTAAGCGGCTTTCCATCTCATTACCAGGAACAATACAAGCACAACATATGTCCAACATACACACACATATGCACAGTTTTATGCTAATTTAAATCATACAAAATGTAATTTAAGAGTAATTATTGATAGATACTGTATCTATGACTACTATACATAAAAGGGACACTTGCCTAAGTATCCCTTTAACTTGAAATAGTAATATCAACTAGCAAGTCAATGACTATTTTCCAGACTCATGCATTCAAGTTTAAGAGACAGTCTCATTACTTTTTGCATGCCAAATTGATTTGTGATGAGAAGTGTATAGGTTTATCAAAGTTTGAAATTTGTGGCTAGAAATGAACCTTATCCCTGAGTTCTTAGCCTAATTATTTTCTGCCTACAAGTTTCTGCCTACAGATTTAGTAAAGGTACTGTGTATTTTTTGGTAATTGATTTTTAATCACTTGTGCACCTCTGTCTCGTACCTGACCTTAGTTGAAGCTCTTTATATCTTACTGTGGCTCAGTTTCCTCCTCTGTAAAATTAGGAATACAGATCAATTGTCACAAGTCTCCTTGTATCTCTAGTATTTTAGACTCTATATGCAAGTTAATGGTCATCTGATAATGATAACAACTATGTTATTATAAAAATTAGGAAGTTCAGGGGAAAATGGTTAACACATGTTTTCAAACAAATAAGGAATGTAAGATCTGGAAGATCTGTATTTGATGCCATGGTCAAGTCCTTTAACCAACACTAACCTATAATAAAATTATTGCTTCTTTTTATTTTTTGTCTTTATTTTAGAGAGGGGGGAAGGGAAAGAGAGAAAGAAATGTTGATTTGTTGTTCCACTTATTTATGCATTCATTGGTTGATTCTTGTATGTGCCCTGGCAGGAGATTGAACCCACAACCTCGGCATATGGGAACAATGCTCTAACCAACTGAGTTACCTGGCCAGGGCATATTGCTTCTTTTCTATGAGCATATTGTACTAAAAATTTTAAATTATAGAAATCCACTTTCCCTCCATTTAACCTTCATTATCCCTGGGGGTGCAGTTTTTTTTCCTTTATCCAGTGTTGGAAGATTCTTAGCCTCCCCTTTTTTAAAAATTTATTTATTTTTAGAGAGGGAAGGGAGGGAGAAAGAGAGAAAGAGAAACATCAATGTGCAGTTGCTGGGGGCCATGGCCTGCAACCTAGGCATGTGCCCTGACTGGGAATCAAACCTGTGATGCCTGGTTCACAGCCCATGCTCAATCCACTGAGCTATGCCAGCCAGGGCCCTAGCCTCCCTTTATAAGTACCTAACCACCCCCAAACTGGAGACAATTGGTGACTAGTTACCTGGAGACATAGAGGAAATTCTCTGGATTCCAGACATAGTACTTCCTGTCCCCACTGTGTGGCAGACTGAAAGCCAATTTCCTCTTGGTGCTTGAAATCAATCACCACAGTCATGATAGTAACCACTTTCTTTCTCCTATGTTATTGGCATGAGATACCCAAAATAACCAACTAGTACATTTCACCTTCCAATTCAATGTACTGTTACATCTTTTGATGGAACCATTCTTTACAGTTGGACCCAAAGTTCCAGACAGAGGAATAAAAATGTTATTCCAATGGATCTTCAGGTCTACTGATGTAAAGGGCCACTCCCACACCTCACTCTTGACCTTGTGTATTCTGACTGTAGAGCAATGAGGTCCACATGTAGTCTCTTCAAAGCTTAGAGCATAGTTTGTAAAACAGCACACCAGGCTTTCAGGGCATCATCCCCAGATAGTATCATACATGTTAGCACGTATTTTTCAAAATGATAATGATTTCTATAACTGAGTAACTCTAGACTGGCTCATGAAGTTTCCAAGGTACAGCTAACACAGTAGGGCTAGTGCTGTTCAAGTCACCTCATATACGGATGCCATTTGGCATACAGGTTAAATATTCAATATGAAACAAAATACCATGTGTTCCATGAAACCATTACTTGGTTGTATTCCACCCCAAAGCTCAGTCTGGGTGTGCCATATGTCTTCTGAAAAGTGCCCAAGTAGTGTCATTGGTGGAATGAGGCAACTATGTCACCCCTGTGTCTGCTGTCCTCAAAGTAACAAGGTTCCATTGCCACTTTCCTTAAAGGCATTTAATCTAATTTATATTCAGTGTAGATGAAAGAGCAAATCAAATGATACCTCAGGTATGCTGTTGCCATCTGGTACCCAACACACAGACACAGCTGTCTTAGCAATGTGTCAACTTAATTCACAGTCACACCAGCTCTGAATGACTGGCTCTTGAGCAATTTTCACCCTGTGCAAATCAAAGTGATCTTTTTCTCAGGTTATCAAAAAAAGAAACAAATTAGTAAATATTGCAATTGTAAAACAAAAAGTATGTCTAATTTGTTACTCACCAGTTGAGTGATCATGGAACTCAGTGTCATGGAGAAAATAAATATTTTCTCCAAATTATCCAGATTTAGTCTTTAGGCCACAGCTATACATCTTCAGGATCTCTATTTCTCTTCTGTCAACATCAGCTTTACATGAGCAACAAACTGGGAGAATGTGCTCTGGGACACTCTCATCAAAGTCAAGTCACTACATTTTTTTCCATTTCCCAGCTGGTTATAACCTACTCTTTGTGCCTTTTTCCCACTCACTGCAATCTCTTCATATGTCCACTTATTTTCTGTTTTAACTCATACCTTGCCTGTGTACACTACTTTTGTGCACTCATGATAATAAAGTACATACTTTGATCGCAGAAATAGGTGCATGCGAGAAAATTGGTAGACTATTTTAGCTGCAATCTTTTAATTATGCTCATTGTGGTTGTTTCTGTTAATGGTATGTTTGGAAAATGACAACTCAGAATAGTCATCAATTTAAGTGCACACACACTCGTAGCTTCCCCAGCTATTAACAGACACTTTTCCTCTAGAAATCAGGCCTCCTGCCATCTTCAGGAAACTTCTTTAGTGTTGATGACAAAGTAGAGTCAGTTACCCACAGTTGGTACTTCGGTATGTTGCAGCAAATATATAATCATTTGACCAATCTGCACTGCTTAAATTTATTTCATAAATCCAGGTCTGAATCCAGTTTCAGGGATCTGACTTAGGCAGTATTTTAAGGCTTCCATTTCACTTCTGAACTGTCTACCGGGTTGGGGTTGGTTGGTTTGTTTTTTTAGTGTGAGTCTCCATGATTCCTTTCCGGTTGTGGTCTCCGCTAATTTGTTAGTGCCAGGGTCTCTAGTCATTGCAGTTGATTCTGGCATCACCCACCCGGTTTTGCAGCTTTTCTGGGCCTGAAGCTGAAACACAACTGAGGCCTAGATGTTACCTCTAGGGAGGTGACCTTCTGTATCTGCTTATGAATTGCTCAGCCCTTTTGTTCCATTTATTGTTGTCAGCTGTCTCAGTTTCCCTACTCAACTTTCAAAGGAATTTTCCTAGTTTCTTTCTATGCTGTCTCAACACTAGCATCTGCAAATATCCAAAACCCCCTGTGAGGATGCAAGCCTAATTCTTTCTGTAGTACTGAACAGTGGCTCTAGTGCTGGCATGTTCTAGTGCTGGCATGGGTTTGCCCTTATTTTCTATTAGGTGTCTTGCCCTCTGCCTAGAGTTCTACAGTCTGCAGTGTAAGATTTTTTCCGCTGAGGAAGAAAGTCAAATTAGCTACAAAGAGGGCAAAAACAGGATTTTATTTGGGCTGCGCTTCCGGGAGAGGTTCTCTGGTCCAGAGTAAGGGGGCCAGAGAAGTCGAGCCCGGGGTAGAGCGGGGCAATTTTTTATACATCTGGGTGGGGTAGGCTTGTCGTGTCTTATGCAGATTGGGCGTTGTAGTCTCCGTGGCAGGCTGAGAATGGCTGACCACTTAGGCACTTGTTGCCGGGAAAATTTTGGCGGTTGCTTAGCTTGCAGTTTTCTTTGTTTGGCGCCTGCTGTGGGCGTTAACCCTTTCATATCCTGCCCAACCCAACATGTAGGACATTTTGCATTCCATTTTCAAACAGCAATACTATCCTAAATTAAGACAAAATCAAACAAAAGCATGCAAACAAAAAAGCCCATATGGATTTCTTTTGACTTGAAGAGAATCATAGAATTGGAATAACAGAGCAATGGCTGTGGAAAGATCCTTGGAGGGACCTATCATGAAACATACAATCAAAGAAGCATATTACATATGTTTGGGCTGAATTCCCTGGACTTATCTGAACTCCACACATTGCAACCCCCTAATAGCCATTTCTGGGCTGAGGACCACTGGATGGTATGTATGTCTATGGTACAGTCTCTACTGACACCCGGTACCAAGTTAGCAATTGCTTTGAAGGGGCTCCATTGAACAACTGCATTAAGCAGTTTTGTTCAAAAATTCAGTAATCATTGCCTGTATCTTAGCCGTAGACACTTCTAAAATCACTTGAGCAATTAAATTAAATGAGTTAAATGGTGTTGCCTGAGCAAAAGCAGTTTGTGAATATATTTTTTTTTTATATTTACAAACTGGGAGAAGGGTGTGGGGTACACAGAGAAGGGCAAAGGTGGGTATTGGGTCAACTGTAATAGAAAAGTAATAAAAAATTGTAGTGATATACAATTCACATGCAATCAATATTACCACATCAATTATCCTCAAAAGTTATCTCATATGCCTTTGTAAATTTTCCCTCTCACCCTTCCCTACCAATTCTTACCCCACACAATCATTGATCAGCTTTCTTGTTTGATAGATTAGTTTGAAATTCATAGAATTTTAATAAATAAAACCATAAAATGGGTATTCATTTTTGTTTGGTTTCTTTTTTAAAAAAATATTTTATTTATTTATTTTTAGAGAGGGAAGGGAGGGAGAAAGAGAGAGAGAAACATCAATGTGCGGTTGCTGGGAGCAGTGGCCTGCAACCCAGGCATGTGCCCTGGCTGGGAATCGAACCTGTGACACTTTGGTTCGCAGCCCATGCTCAATCCACTGAGCTACACCAGCCTGGTTTCTTTTTAATAAGCATAATTATATAGTGATTCTTCTACATAGTGTGAATCAACAATTTATTACATTTTATTGCCAACTAGTAGTCCATTAAATGTATGTATCATGATATTATTCATCTAGTTTATAGGTTTTGGTGACTATCAATAAAACTTCAATCAGCATTCACAAGGCTTTTGTGTGAACATAAATTACCACGGCACTGGGAATTGGATTGCTGAGCCACATGATAGGTATATCTTTATCTTTTTAAGAAACTGCTAAACTGTTTTCTAAAGTAGTCAAATGGTGTTGCATTCATACAAGCAATATTAGAATAATCCATTTCCCTCATGTCCTTATAACATTTGGTATAGTCTTTTTTTCATTTCAGTCATTCTAACAGATGTGCTGTAGTATTATACTGTGGTTTTAATTTAGATATCCCTAGTGACATTTAATGTGTTTATCATCTTTATACATTCTTTGGTAAAGTATATGTTCAAACCCTTTATCAGTTTTTTTAAAAAATATTATTGAGTTTCAGAACTTTTATATTCTGTATAAATGACCTTTCATTAGGTATATTGTAATTTTTAAATGTTTTGTCTTTATCTGTGGCATATCTTTTTATTCCCTTAACAATTTATTTAAAGAACAGAAAGTTTTAATTCTGTTGAGGTCTAATTTATCATTTTAGTCTCCTGTGGAATATGTTTTTGGTGCTATCTCTGCAAAATATTTAAAATGTTTGCCTGCCCAAGGTCACACATTTCATCTTTTCTTCTAGAAACTTTATAGTGTTATGTTTTACAATTTGGTTTATGATCTAATTTAGTTTGTTTTTGTTCAATGTTGTAAGGTATAGATTAAAAATTGGTTTTTCCACACATGGCTATCCAATTCTTTTACTACCTTTTGCTGAAAGACCATAGATTCTTAGAACTGCCTTTGCATTTTGGGTTAATATGGCTTTTCCCTGAGTCTTACCTAATTTCTGGATTCTTCATTGTGTTGATTAGGCTGTCTATCATGCCAAACCTCTTTGTCTTGATTATTGTAGCTTTATACTTGTTTTACAAAACAACATTACTCTTCTAGTTCTGCCCTTTTAAAAAGTTGTTTGGCTAGTCTATGTCTTTTGCATTTCCCTATGGATTTTAGAATCAGTTTTTCAATTTCTATAGTGAAGGCTGGTGGGATTTTCATGAGGATGGTGTTGAAACCAGTGATCTTTTTGAAAGAATCGGCATCTTAACATCACTGAGTATATCAATCAATGATTATGGTGTATCTCATCATTTAATTAAGTTTAATTACAGTCAGCAGTGTTTTGTTGTTTTCCATGTATAACTCTTTCACATGTTTTGTCAGGTTTATCCCTATATTTTTCAATGTGTTGTTACTGATACTAATTAAATATTTATTTTAATTTCAAGTTACATTTGTTTGTTTATTATAAATGGTAATACAATTAATTTTTGTACTTTGATCTTTTCTTATATTTTTTGCTGAACCAGTTTATTTATTGTAGGAGCTTTTAAGAAGATGGTATAAAATTTTATATATAGACCATAATGTCATCTGTGAATACTTATCCTTTTTAAAACACAATACTTTTTTTTCCTTGTCTCATTGAACTGTTAGAACCTTTAGTATAACATGAAATTGGTAAGAATGGAAATCCTTGTTTATTTCTGATTTTAGGGGAAAATATTCAGTCTTTCACAACTGAGTGTACATTAGCTATATTTCCCCCCAATAATTGATCATAATTAAATTGAAGTTCTTTTTTCCTAGTTTTCTGAGAGTGTTTTTTTCTTTGGAGGGAGATATGTTAAAAGCTTTTTCTTTATCTATTGTGGTGGTTTTGCTTTTTTTTGTTAATATGATGAGCTACATTAATTAATTTTCAAATACAAAACCAAATTTGGCTCTTTGGATAAATAACACTTGGTCTTAATGTTTATAATTTTAATAAATTATGAAATTCAGTTTGCCAAAATTTTTATAAGTTTTACATCTTTGTTTAACAGGAACATTGATTATTAAGTTACTTGACTTCTGGTATCTTTGGCTTCATTATAGAATGAGTTAGAACATATCCTTTCTTTTTTCAACTTTCTGGACATTTGATTAATTTTACTGTTTTTTTTTCTCTAAATGTTTGGTAACCTACCTGTAAAGACATCTAGTCTTCCAGTTTTCTTTGTGGGAAGGCTTTAAATTATAAATACAATATCTTTACAATAGATATAGTTCAAATCAGTTCTGTAGAATCTATACAGGTGTCATCTTTCAACTCAAGATTGTAATTTGTGTTCTCTTTCTCTTTCTCTCTTATGTTGGCTTAGTATATCAATATTTTTGGTTTTCTCAAAGAATCAGGATTAGCAGTAAAAATACTCTATACCATTATAATGATCAACAGATGCCATTATGCATATGTCCACATGCATAGAATGTACAAAACCAAGCATGAATCGTAAAGTACACTATGGACTTTGGGTGATTATGATGTCAATGTTAGGTTTACCCTTGGTTAAGAAATACATGATTCTGGTGAATGATGTTGTTACAAGAAAGGCTATGCATGGGTGAAGGCAGGGTTTATATGGGGAATATCTGTATCTCCCTCATTTCGTTGTAAATCCAGAACTGATTTAAAACAATTAACATATTAAAAAAAAGAATCAGCTTTTGGCTTCATTAATTTTTTCTGTAGCTTTTATTTTGTATGTCATTGTTCTTTGCTATGATCTTTATAATTTTGTTAGTTCTACTTTAGGATTTATTTGATCTCTGTTTTCTAGTTTTTTAAGCAGAAACTTTGGCCACTGATTAAATCAAAATTTAGTTCTATTCTAATATAGATTTTTTTCCCAGTAGTAAATTCCTAGCAAAGCAATGTCATCTCACATATTCTGATATATTGAGATTTTATTTTCATTCAGTATAAAATATTCACTAAATTAATTTTGATTTTTTCTTTGATCCAGAGTTTATTGAGGAGCACATTTTTGTTGGTAATTTTTGAAACATTTTCCCAGGTATCATTTTTGTATTGACTTTAATTTTACTGTGATCAAAGAATAAAATCTATGACTTAATTGCTTTAAAATTATCGAGACTATTTTTATTGACAAGAATATATGGTCTGTTTTGGGAAATATTGTATGTGCATTTGAAGTGAATCTGTGTTCTGCTATTTGTTGCCCTATCCTAATATCTCAATTACATTGAGTTAGTTGTTAGTGTCTTTCAAATATTCCATACCATTGTTGATTCTTTATTTTTTCTATCAATGATTGAGAGATGAACATTAAAGTTGCTGAGTATAATTATGAATTTGTCTATTTTCAGATTCTTTCTTACTAATTTTTCCCTATTCATTTTTAAAGTTATGTTGTAAGTTAGAAAAACATTCAGGATTATGTTCTTTGAGGAACTGATTTCATTGTTATTATGAAATAGAATTCTTTATTTCTATAAAGAATTTATAGCGATTATATGAAAGAAGATTATGATTATAATTTAAAGTGATTATATGAAAGAAGAAAAACAACAGAGAAAATCAGAGCAAAAGGTATTATCAGCTTTATAGAAATAAATTCTATAAATAAAGAATTTAGAATATATAGAATATTCTAATATATAGAATATAGAAATAAATTCTATAAAGCTGATTATACCTTTTGCTCTGATTTCCTTGTTGTTTTTCTTCTTTCATATAATCACTTGCTGCTCTAACCATATTATTTCTTCCCTTTGCTTGCTTTTGGTTTAATCTTCTCTTCTTTCTCTAGTTTCTCAAAAGAAAAACACTTAGAGTTGCTATTTCTTCTTTTCTCGTGTAAGCTTGTCTTGCTATAATTTCCTTCCAAGCACTGCTTTTGTTGTACTTCATAATTTTATATGTATATTTATTTTCATTCTAGTTCAAAATATATATTTTATTTCATCTGAAGCTTCCTTTGTAACCCATTGTTTACTTGGAAATACAGGGTTTAATTTTCCAGTCACTAGGGTTTTGTTTCAATGTAGCTCTTTTTAGTTTCTAGTTTATTTTATTTCTGAGTATTTTTATTTTTAATTATCATAAATATCATAATTTTTATGTTTTATGGCTCAGTACATGCTCTATCTTGATGATTGTTCCAGGTAAGGATAATGTATACTCTGCTGTTGAGTAGAAAGTTTGTTAATATCAATAAGTTAAGTTGTTTGACAGTGAAGTTCATGTTATTCATATCTTCATTGATTTTCTGCCTTCTTATTCTATCAGTTACTGAGAAAATAATGTTGCATTTCTGGGTATAATTGTGTATTTGCCTATTTCTATTTTCAGGTTATCAATTTTTGTTTCATGAACTAAAACTCTGCTTTTAGGCACAGATATTTATAGTTGTTAAGTCTACGTCTTCTTGGAGAATTGACTCCTTTTTCCTATTTGGTGTGCCTTTCTTTATCCATGATAACATTTCTTGTTTTGAAATTATTTTGTTAGAAATAAGAATGGCTTTTCCGGCTCTCTTTTGGGTAGAGTTTGCTAAGAGGCTGCTGATCTTTATAGTGACAACTTGTGTTTATGATATGGATTAATTTGCCAGGTGGATTTTATTAATATCTCCTCCCCACTTGCCTTCAGGTCTTCCTACTTGCCTTTGCACTTTTTTCTTTGCTCTGATTCCCAGAGAGAATCTGTGTCTTATAGCAGCCCCTGATGCATCTTTCCTATTGTTTGTTTTATTTGATGCTTGTTAGCATTGTGATGTGGGGAGAGGGAAGGCAGCCTTTGCTGACACTCGGATTATAGCTTAATGTAAGGACTGTATGTCTCTGTCTCTGGGGTCTGTCCTCTTTCAGGTGTATGTAGCTTTGGGTATAACAGTAACTTGGTTCTCCTCCTCTAGTAAACTTTTTTTGTTTCTGTTTCTTTTCTCTGCTGTTGATTTCCACCAGTTCCCTCAGGATAGCTTTTATTGTTTCTGTACCTGCAGATTAAGACATTTGTTTTGTAGGAGAGATAAGGGAGGTGGCTTTGAGTGTATTTTTTTTTACAGTGCTTGCTATTCCCTTCTCTCTGCTGCAATAATTTTCCACCAGTTCATTCAATCTACAGTTATTGTTTCCCAGGACCCAGGGTTTTGTCCAGTGGAAGAGATGAGAGAGAAATGGTTCCTGACGGAGTTCAGGAGTGGCTGTCATACTTCCCCACCAAGCACCGGAGAGTAACTTTCTTCTCCACTGAAGTCCACTGGTGCTAATCAAATGTTTGGGTCCCCTATTCTTCCCTTCAAATTCCACTCTCTCTATATATTTCAGGTTTTTTTTATCCTGATCCCTTATTTCTATAACATGTTCAAAACAATCATTAATTTATAGTTCTTTCAAGTTTTCCTTGTTTTAAGTATAGGGACATTCTTTCTGGCTTTTTAAGTCTTTAGTCTGAAATGTAAGTCCCTTTTCTGATCATTTAAATACTTTTTACTATTATAATTTTTAAAATGTTTTTAGCTTTTCTCATTTGTATACACATTTATATTTCCCACTACATTTGCAATAAAATCAGTTCTTCATTAAAATCTTCATATTTTTCTTTAATTTTATGTTTTTGTTCTTGGATATATTATACCATATCTTCTCATATTTTGTTTTTCACATATCTTTACGGAATTCTTGTGATTTGTGTGTGTGATCCTTATACATTGGCAATTATTTTTTAAAAATATTTTACTTATTGACAAAATGCTTAAACCCTCTCTTCTCTACTGTGGCAATATTTTTCTTCTTGGTTAGTGGGTTTCTGATGTTTATTTCCTCATACTTCCTTTATATTATTTATAAAATCTGTTTATTGATCTATACCAGTTTTTTCTTTCTTTTTATTCAGCATTAAATGAACTAGAGTTTCCAGGATGTGGTATTTGCAAGAAATCTATGACACAGATATAGGAAGATGAGTTGATGCAGACATCGGCTTGCAGTGTCCATGTCATTATGGATGAAATGAGACATTCACACAGACTACCGAGTCCGAGTCCCTTTTACTGGAGGAAAAGGGACAGCATGGCTTTTCTCTCAAGGGGAGCAAAAGCCTCTGACCTTGCTACAATGAGTTTTTACTGTCTTACTGGGCACATTACAAGAAGGTCTTCATTAACTATGCACTGGCTCACTTTAGGTGGTTACCTTTTACAGAAAACAAAAGAGCCAATGCTGCTAATCTCATCACAGAAGAGGGGTATTTGCAAATGAAAAGGCAAAAGTGGTTGAATCAGTAACTTTCATCTTTGGAAAGTTTAGCATGGATTTTAGGAAGTTGTTTTGTAGTAATTGTCCTCAGTTCAAGGTGAGAGAATTTTAGCAAAATGCAAGACTCATAGTGGCCTAGGTACATTGCAGGCCTGATTCTCCCTGGCAGAACCTATCTGTGGGCATCCGTCCTGTGCATCTCTGAGTGGGAGCTGGGCCCACACCACACAGAGGGGTCTACTACAATCAGTAGTCTCAGAGTTTTCCAAATCAGCTAATTTTCATACTCCAATGTTTCTCTTTTTTCCTACTGACATAAAGATGTACTTCTTCATGCAAATATAGTTTGTCTTCTTTTCTGAACCATCAAGATCCAGGGAAGTTGTAGCTGTCAACCCTTCTGAGCTCAGTTCTCAATCCCATTATTGAACTAAAAGTTTACTTGCATGGCCTTTGCTCTCCTCTTGCCTTTGCAGATTTCTTCCAGTAATGACCCTCACAATATTGGGTGTGCTTCTGCTTTTCACTTTCTTATTTGTGGTTTCTACTTGATCACAGATGTTTTGGGAAACTCATGCATTTTGGAGGGTTTAAATATTGTTGTCTCCAAATATATATGTAGGTATATATTGATGTATGTATATAAAAGTGTGTATATATTTTTTCATGATGAAATAAAAAAGAATTATTTTTATACAACCGGTAATGACAAATACTTTGATTAGACATATGTTGGATTACAAAGCTAAAGTTCATAATTACTTTCCATTAACAATAGATACATTGTATATTTTGGATGACCATGTATATCCATTTGATATATCATATGGAAAAGTGATGAAAATAACTATTTTAATCTAGATAAGATGCATTTTAAACATTTGGACCTGGAATATAAAGAAAAATAATTATTTCAGTGCTGTTATATCTCTATTATACTTATTAGTATTAGTATACATATTTCTACTAGTAATATACTTATATCTAATAAACCCCATATGTAAATATATTCCTTCAACTTCTAATGCTATACAACTTGAAAATATTTATTAAGAACCAGTAGTGAAATACAGTTATCCAGAGTTGTGAGTAATATATTCATCCATATTTTATCTACAGGAAACTTTCAGGATTTAATCTCAGCTCATGGATTTAAGGTTTTATGCATATTTTATTTACAAATTATTTGAATTCACAAGTCTGACTTTGATTTAGAGGTCAATAAAGTGAAATTTCATGGGTTTGGTTGATTTTTAGTATTCTCTGGATATAACCTGATTTGTGGAAAACACAATTTTGTTAAGTATTTAGGTTTTAATGTTGGTATATTGAAGCAAAAGTGCCTTAAAAAGCTGTTCATACTGTTAAACATCAAAATTCATTGCTGAGCATATGCAATGGGTAATTTTATTTTTTCTCTCAAGTCATCAGCAGCAGCAGGGTCTTATGATGGTATAATTAAAGAAATTATTTTCTTAGTTTTACATTTTGAGTATCCCTAAATACACTAACTTCAAATAATATATTTAAATATATGGACACAGAGATGTACTGAGTTCTTTAAAAAGCCATAACAGTCCAACAGCATAAATCACATGTTAAAAATCAAACACAATGTTACATCATATATAATGTAATTTTAAAGAGTGGAAATATTCTGTTAATATGTAGATGTACTTTCTTTAATGCTGTTATAGAACCCATATATTGTACTTGTGATTATTTACAACCATGTTTTCTGAGAGATGTTTTCAATGGCTGAAAAAAAACATGCTTTTTGCTTTTTCTTATAACTTGAAATGATTCTCCTGTAAATATTTTCTCAACCGTACCATATTCCTGTACTTTTTTTACCCTTCTCTGCCTGCTTCAGCTGGGTCTTTGGCTTCACTTCAGGTTGAAATAGTTGGAGTGCAGAACACCCCAGTCCTTGGAAGGAGAAAGCTTCGCAAGTTGTTGCCTATTGCTGTTTTGTTAGCTCAAGGACACCATAGCATAAATACAACTTTCATACCTCCCCCTAAGAACCATCTGTAGAAACCTAAATTCTTTAAGATCCCTCTTTTCCTCTAATTGAATTTCTCCTAATTTTCCCCTTGGGTGCTTTCTCCTTTACCTTTACTTCAGCAAGGTAGATTAATCTTTTTTTTTTTTTTACCTTACCTAGATAAAAGTATGTTCCTGGTTGTATTTGTTGGTGGGCATTGGCAATCCTGGAGCTTCTACTGGAGCTTCCACTGAGGTTGCCTTCAGACCATTGCTGCCACAGACTAATATCCTTGACTTCAAAGGAGTGTGCCTGCCTTGTATCTAAACCTACTAGAGGCAACCTTGTGGATGACAGTAAAGGAAATTAATATTAACTCTTTGTTCCAAATATTTCATTGAGCCATTTAAGATTCTTTTTTGTTGCCTCTTTAAGAATAAAGAACCAAGAATTCCTTGCTTATCTAGTCTGTTTGCAGTATTTTCCTGATGAAAGACTGACACATCATTGATTGGCCATTAACTACCCTCTACATGTCTGTCTGTTTTTTCCCCCCTTTGGTAGTATATTACTTAGAGGAAGTTGAAGACCATTATAGATTTGATAAATGTCTTTTCAAAAAAACTTAAAGAATATGGGCTCTCCTTAGACATTTCTACCTCCCTTCCTTCCCCCTCCCTCCCTCCCTCCCTCCCTTCCTTCCTTCCTTCCTTCCTTCTTTCCTTCCTTCTTTCCTTCCTTTTCTTTTTTTTTTAGAACACACTTTGCTGTATGTCTTTAATCAACAAAATAGTAACACTTTCCTCAGTCTTGGGTCTTGTTTATACACACAAAATTAATTTTAAAGATATTTTGTCTTCACAAATTCAGCTGCCAGGTGGACTGCTGATTTCTCTGGTCAGCTGGCAGAAGCAGATTGACCTTAAGGTTGAAGGTCAAAGATAGGAAAAAGAGGTACTGTGGTGCTTTGGACTGATTGTCAGCCAGCCTCTAATGGATTGTCTGCTGGTAAATTAATTACCTGTTGGCATTAGCTTTTGTATTATTTTCTTGCCTTTATTTTTCTAACTAGCACCAAGGACAATTTAAAATAGCAGTTGTCACTTTGGAGAACTTCAAATATAGCCAAAATTGTGTATTTGAGATGCACTTTGGAACAAAATGTAAAACAACCATAAGAACAACAGCAACAACAAAACACAATAAAATTCAAGTGGAAAGTCTTGTTTATATAAAAGAGAAATTTGTTCAATAGAAAAGATCTTTCTTCTTTTTCTGTACTAGGAAAATTAATAAGTATTAACCGTTAATCATGAAACCTGGCTGTAATTGGCAGGTCCCTGATCATTGTTCAAACCAGCTATAGTAACAATCTCTTTACCTCTCATAAAAATTAATTATGCTTCAATAAGCTTTCTTCCCATCATGCAAAAGGAAGAGAACTGACCTCTAATATTTAACTCTTTTCATGCTTGACTATAGATGACTCACTTGTCCATTTTTTCCCTTGTCCTCTCATTTTTTTCCCTTCACTTGGGGAATTAATTCATCCTCACAATGTACATATTCTGAGTTGTCTGCCGTACATAAATAGGTCTAACACAAAGAGGGGAATTATAAAATAACATTTTCTACAATCTCATGGTGTGAATTTTTATAATAGGCTTTTTCAAACAATCTTGGTATATTAAAGATTTACATACATTTGAAATTAGAGATTCAAGAATTTACAATATAAAATACACCACACTATTCTTTAATTTTGTTGGTTTTAAGGAAACAGCTCTACAAAAGAAAAAGTAATTAAGCTGCTGTTATTGGTCTCATTAACTGTGTTACATTAAACACTAAAAAGAAAAACAGGACCCTCACAGCCTTAACATATGATCAAAATATTCTGTAAAATGTAATTTTTAAACACAAAGACATAATTACATTTTAAATGTTTATGTAATATTTCTATCACAATTAATAATTACGTATGTTAAGATGATTGGAATGAATTTAAGAAAATAGTTCTTGATTTTACCAAAGCATAAAAATGTTTTATTTTTATACAGTACCACTGTACAGTATTTTAGTTTGTAAAAAATGAAGGTTTATTTTCCTGGATATTAACTTTGTAAATTTCTTAATTGGTTTTTAAGATCAGAAAATTGTAATTTATTATATAAATTGTTTGACTGTAAAAAACATAAAATTATGTTTATTCAACAAAACTTTAATACTGAGAGTCTTTTATAGGAGTTTAATTTCTGATATTCTTTCAATCTTACAAGTTATAGACTTAACATGTGAACTTTATATTTCAATTTTCAGGTATTTGATTTCCTTTAAGATTTTAAACAATATAATTAATAGTAAGAATATTATATCTTTGTACAACATACTTTAATATACTGTATTGTTTTAAATGTATAATAGAGTAACCATCAGTTAAAGGTTAAAGAAGAATGCATAAATGTATTTGATTTATCTAAAAATAATGTGTATAATAGTAGATATTTGTGCAAGACCATAGATATGTTTATGTTTATCAAGGAAACACTTTACTTTTAAAGAAAAATATTGGTATTCATGCTGGGATATTAAAAAAAGGATAAAAGGTGATCTTGAAAGTATATGTTAAATAAACTTTATTATCTTTCTATGCAATGTATACAAGTAATGGGCCAGAGAGCAATGAAATATGTTAAGATGACACCATTAGTTAATTATGTTGGTGTTCATAAGAAAGAAAAGCATTAGGGTATTCCACTGCAGATTTTGATTAGATGACATACAGCAGACTAAAACTAAATTTTAAATTTTCTTTATTTTAAAATATCCCAATATTCTATGTCCAGTTTTCCTTTTGTCATCAAAATATTCTATTGTTTTAGTGAGCTTTTGACATAATCTTAAATCATTTTAAGTGTAAATTATTGTTTAAGAAAAATACTAGTTTTGAGATAAAATAAATGAATGAACAAAGTGGAGCCACAGCCATGGAAACATGGAACAGACAAAAGGCTGGAGGAAGGGAGGGGTGATAATGGTGAAAAGAAGGGGAAAGACCTAGTCAAGGAACATGTGGAATGGCCCACAGACATGGACAACAGTGTGGGGATGGACTGTGGGAGCGGGGTGTTATGGGCTGGGTGCAAGAAGGCAAAGAAGGAAAAGTTGGGACAACTGTAACAGAACAGTAATAAAAAAAACCATTAAAAATAAAATTGATATTTATTGCTGAATTAAAAAATTTGTCTCTAGTTTTCCTTTATAATCTTTTAAATTATTTTATCTTTTCTTTTCTGAAAAATTTTATTGATTTTGTTTTTTCCTAACTCAAATAACAAAATCAGAATAAAAATGTATTAAAATAACTTTTACATCAAAAGTGTGATAGAAGAGGGTGTAGAAGGAATAAATGGTCATGGAAGAAGGCTTGACTGGGGGTGGTGAACACACTATACTAAACACAGACGAAGTATGTTGTCCTGAAACCTATGTAATTTTATTAATGAATGTCATCCCAATAAATTAAATAAAAAAGAAAAACAAATCTAGCATTGGATTACCTAAATAGCAATAGAATAACATGAATATTTGATCCTTCATATTATAAAAGGAAGAATTAGTAATAATTTTGTTTGTAAATCTCTACAGTTTAATTAAGATATTTTGAGAGATTTATTTTTTTTAAATTTACCAGTCTTTTAGAGTCCAATAAAATCTGACAAATGAAAGGGAAAATTTAGCCCATATAGATTAGTTACTTTAAAAATATATTAATGTAGATATGCTTCAATAATAGTGTACTATTCTGTTTTAAAATATATTCACATTAGTTACAGAAGGACACAAACATTGGAAACAAACTAGCAAATAAAATGAGTCTTTGATTCTAGGTTTCTACTCTGTAAATTTGTGATATTCATAATGCACTTATGAGCTCAGTTAAAGGCCTAGAAATTTCTTATTGGTTTCATTGTTCATATTATATTCTCACTCAGAATATTTAATGAAGAAATGTATTTCTTGTATGTCAAAGCACAAACGAAGCTTCTATTATCTCCTATTCTGGATACATGTATTAAACAATTGAGAACTAGCCAGTGTTGTCCCCAATAAGTACTGATTGTCTTCCTTGCCAGGGAAGCACTACATGACCCTAAATTAGTAGGCTGGAAGTTTTGATAGCATCCTCATCAAAGCATTGAACTTGAAAATGATTGGAGGAAGTCTTACCAGTTATATTAACAGATATTACAACAGTAAAACTTCAAGAGATTGATTTTTCAGTGTTTTTTTCTGGTATCCAGCAATAAAAATTATTAATTATTTAGCATTGGAATTGAAACAAAGGATTCTTAAGAATCCTTTGCAAGCAGACAATCTTAAGAGGGAGTCTGCTAGCCCAAGTTATTTTAATTAAGCAGATGACAATATGAAGTAGAAAGCTCCCACCCAAGACAAGAAAATAATTACTTAAGAACTTCTCCACTTCTTCTCTTCTAGCTTTATTTTTAGTCATCTGTACTGTAGCTCTACTTCTAAACTCTCATAGTATTTTTACAGCCTCAGAGAGAATTTCATTTTCCTCATCCGACTGCTGAACTGGTCAGCTGTCCCACATGATTTCTTTGACAAAATAATAAAAAGTGCTTTCTTAAGTACTATAGAACAGAGTCTTCCATTAGTTTTTTCTGATACTGACCTTTTTTTTACCTTAAAGGGGAAAAATTGAAGCTATAGTTTTTTTTTTTTTAATGAACAATGATACTAAGACAATAAAGTGCTTCCACTAAAATGATCACGTTGTTGTCATTGCAACTCCGCTCACCGGGAACTAGAATAGATATTGCTGCTACCCTGCAGCAACTCCGTTATGTTATTCAGAGTCTCCAGCCTGTCTGCAGGAATGACTCAATTCAACATAGGAAAGATTTCTACCCCAAGAAACCAAGAATTAATAGGAATCAGTATGGAAATTAGGAAGCAGTTTGTTTTAATAAGGCAAAAGGAAGAGTATACCTTTACATTCTTGCCTAGAACTATATGAACTCTCTTGTACTTCATCTTAATATTGTCTCCAATGTATTCTGTCATCATGAAATACTGTAACATTGATCTGTCTCATCATTGACATTATACTCACACTACTGGGGAAAAGAAGCATTCTACATTCCCCGATAAGATATATGTATGCCAGAGCATGCAAAAATGAAGCTTGAGAATGTTCAAGTGCTTGGTTTTGGGCATATAAAAATAACCTTTTGGAAGTGAAATATAAAATAATGCACATTACACCACTTCCCATGTAAATGGAACAAAAGTACACAGTGGTCTCTTTGAATATTATAGGTAACATCTGAGTATATCCTATTTGCCTTATTGGCCTTTTTTTTTTTAAACTGGGAACTCTTAAGGCTGCCAATTTTAAGTGACATCTAGAGAAAGAAATGGCTTTGCAACACTGACTCTGGCACAATCCTACCTGTAACTTGACTTTATGACACAGCAGGCTGCTATAATCAGAAGTGAATCGCAGAGATAATGCCCCATCCTCAGGGAAGCTCCACTGAGCCAGGAAATCTCAGGTGAGACTACCAATATGTTGGAGAAATCCATACCATCCTGCACTGGGGTTACTGACAGGCCCTGTTAGAGACTGGAAACTTTAACCTGTGATCATTGAGCCATAGTATTGGATTTGCCAAGAATCGTTCCATTATAGAAGAGGAGTCTGTTCCAGACTAGTTGAATTGTTCAGAATCTTTCTAAAATATAATCCTTTACTTTTAGTGCTTTCCTCTCCATCCCCTGATCTAACTTTTCAGTAACTTTTCTGTAATTATGTAGTAAAGGAAAAAGTGCAGATTGAGTCATGGGTAGGTCTATAGGACATGTAGGGTTACAACTAGTCAAGATGAATGGTTTCTGTACTATAACTTCACCAAAGAGTGACCTTCGAGGCACCAATAAGATAATCCTTTCTATAGAAGGTCTTTAGGTCGTGTGTTCTCTTGGCCTGAGGTGTGCTTCTAAAATCACCTATGTTTAGCAGATAAGGGGTTTACATGCTACTCGGGGACTTGGGAAAAGTGAAATTGGAGACAATGGTGGCAAGATAATGTGGGTGAGTCTTCCAAAACGTGCAGAGTATGAAAACTTGTGTCTCTTGTAACTGCAACTAGATATCAGTGGAGAAAAAAAATCAGTAATATTTAGATAGACAAGGTGAGCTGTCCTAGAAACATTGATCAGTTTTTCTCTCAGCTGTCCTAGTGTGTCCTCAAGGAGAACATGTATGAAGCAGCTGTGGTGAAAGTGATGCTGCCTCAGCCTGGGTTCCACTTGTTTATCTCCGGATCACAGCTCATCTGGCTATTTCTGCGGGTAAATGCTAATGTGGTCCTAGTTCCTTGTGGGTCAGATATCAGATAAATTTTAGTATCCTGCTCCTGTAATGGAATAGACAAACTTTTGCCCTCCTACAATTAGTGATATATTCCTGATACGGATTTGCATTCACTGACTGCCAACTTCATTATTAATTAATTTTTTGAATGCTTCACTTAGCATTGTAGATTGTACATGCTGCCTCTGTCCAAGGAACAAAATGGGCTGATAACAAAGGAAATCTTCATGTGACTAGAAAAGCAGAAGTTGCTTGTGAGGAAGTTTAAATGATAAGATGAAGATTATGACCAAATGTCGGTACTTTGGGGTAGTCCATGAGCAGATGATTTGCTAATACCATAAATTTATCTTAGAAAGGATTCTTCTGCCTGTATGGGGTAGCAATAAGTAGCATTTATACCGATTATCACATTATAGAATCTTTCCACATGAATGATTTTAAGTAAACCTTAAATTATTTGTGATATACGTATTACATTTAAGTTATTATATTACCTCCTTTTACAGATGTGGGAACCAAGGATAAAAATCTTAAATGAGCTGCCACATAGATCTGGCAAATACATAATTAAGCTGAAGCTAAAATTCCAGTCCTTAAGGAATCAGCTTTTATATTTCACAGTATCATGTTTTTCCACATAAAGTTATTAATGTTCTTAGAAGCACAATAGGGACTAAATAAATTATAAATCTGGCTTTGGATTATATTTTTAAGATAGCCACTAATTACACTAAAACTATTCTTAAACATCATCAAGTTTAGTCAAACTATACCAGCATTGCATGAGAATAACCTCATGTTTTCTCATGTTAATAAATAATTGTTTGTTAATTTAAAAGTGGACTGGGTATCATCCAATTGAGGTTAATGTCAGGAATTTAAATAGCCCAAAACATGAGATCACTCTAAACTGAAAGGGAAAAAAATCAAACACTACATTGCATAGTGGCAGATGCATTTCTAGTTGCTTTTCAATTAAGGAGTAAAGATTAAATTTAAAGATCTGACTTTACCTAAATAATCAATGTTATTAGTTCATAACTAGAGGCATAGTTGTGAATTTGGAACACAATCAGGAGCATCAGTCAAGCATAACAGAAACAGTTCTGTTCACATATGTTCTGTTTTAAAATGGAACATCCATAACAGTTCAGTGGAGCTCAAAATTACAGCTGCGAAGTGATCAGTTAACCACCCTGAAAAACTGCATATGGGAAATAGACTGAAAAATTAGTTTCTTAACATTGACATGTTGCTACATTATGTTCATGAAAAGATCTAAAAGAACATTCCTCTCAAAATAGTGTGTATAATTATATATATCTATATATTAAATGTTAAAGAATATTTTTAAAATTTGAAAAAGTATAAATTTTTAAGATCATGATTCTTAAAACAAATTCTAAAACTTGTGCTGGGAAGATAAACTAAGAAAGTGTCTCACTTACCATTATGATAGGTACCGAGGGCAAGAAAGGTAATTTAAGAACTGGTTCCATTATTACAAGGAAAGATAATTCATATGTTTACATTTGCGTTACTTGTTTATTAATTTTCTGAACAATAAAATGATTAGATGTTCATATTAGTGTAGAAACAGCTATGTGCCAAGAAAAGAAACTGTGCCACGTGATCTCACACTTAAATTTTTTGTTTTCCAGCAGCAGGCGTCAAAATCACAGTGCTCTTTCCTGCTGCTGCTGGCTGGGTGCTCGGATCAGTTGGAAGGTACACAATCTGTAGGGAAAACAGATGAAGGAAGAAATGCAAACCAATGGCCTCAAAAACTTTTGTGATTGCCAATCAGTGATGACAAAAATACCTCTATGAAGTAAACTCCAAAGAAAAGAGGCAGTGTGGTAAATTGGTCAGGAATACAGACTGTAGATTAAAGCATCTGGGTTCGCTTGCTAGATAGACCATTTACTTTGTTACTAGGAATAAGCTAATTAACTTATTTTTGCTCTAGGTTCCCATTTATAAATTGAGGATCATGTAGTACCTGATTCATGGGGCTGTTGTAAGAATCTAGTATCGGTTAACATATACAATGTTCTAAGGCTTGGCATATTGTAAGTATTATATAGATAGTTGTGTATTATTATTATTATTATTACATTAAAATACATACCTCCAAATAGCTAACACACTTCTTTAAACAGAAACACAGAAATGGCTCACTCATAGCATATTGGCCCAGACTATGACATGAGCTATATTCTGAACTAGGTATGGACTCTCCGCCCTTCTAGCTCAGTGGAGCTGGATTCCAGAGGAGAGGTCTTTGTACTATTGGTAGAAGTGTCAGGAGAAAGGTTTCTGAATACCACTGCCTGTGGCCTTGGCAAATATTCTTTTTATTAGATCATTAAATCCTGTCCATCTTTAATGTTTCAGGTAATGTCACCTTCTAAATGAGGTCTACGTTGAGCCCCAATTTATGAATATTCTCCTTTCCTTAGCTCTGGAATCAATCTTTCTCCCCAAATCCCTTGTTCATCTAGTAGAGAATGGCATTTGGATGTGCTCAGTGCTAAAAGTCTGTCATTACATCTACTCCAATTTAATCCAACACTTTATGCTGCCATCTACATTTTTCATTTTCCATATTTGTAGTTGGTTTCCACAACAGTGAGAAACCTGACTTTTACTGTCCTCAGTATATTTTCTTTTCCTCAAATCCAGAGTGTACAGGTACTAGTTTAATAATTGCTACTCTGTATCACTAAAAAAGTCAAAGCTTTTAGCTAGAATTCAATATCGATTTATAGTTTGATTTTTGGGTTAACCTTAATTTGCATATAGTGAAATGTACATATTTTAAGGATACAATTTAATATTTTTTAACAAATATATACATTCACTTAACTGCAGCCCCATTAACATGTGTTCTTATCCTCAAAAATTTTCTCATCTTTTCCTACTCAGTTCCTCCAAGCAGCCAACATTTTTTTTTTAATTTTCATGATTATATTTTTTTCTGTTCCAGAACCACAGGTAAATGGAATCATATGGTATGCGCTCTTCTGGGTCTGCATTCTGTCACTCAGCATTATGTTCAACAGACATATCATTTAACACACTACTTCAACTGTTGCATCGTTCACAGAATGTGTGCAAAAGGCAGTGGAAAGCCATGTTTTGTATCCACCTTGGAGAAGCTGTGTTATAAAAGTATCCCCCAAGGCAGACAGTGCTTCTGCTGGCTTAACTGCCCTTTTTCGCCTTTGAACCATGTCTACAAATCTTCTTCACAGAAAGTCAGCAGCTTAACACCCTTGGTATCTCTTCTATACTTAGCGCATACACTTGTTAATATGGCCCTGCACTATTTGTCTTGCTAATGACAAGCCTTCGTATTATTCTTTTTTAAATCCTCACGTGAGGATACGTTTATTGATTTTAGAGAGAGCCTAAGGGAGGGAGAGGAAGATTGAAAGAGAGAGAGTGATGTGCTGATAGTGAATCAAAGCCTCGACAGTTCCCTGTATGTGACAATTCTCCAAACACCTGAGCTACATGGCCAGGCAAAGCCTTTGTATTCTACAGTTATCTTATAGCTACAGAGAATGAAATCATTTTCTTTTTTTTTTTTTATTTTAATCATTGTTCAAATCATTTTCTATAAAGACTGGTAATAACATAGATACAGTGAAGCAGCATGCAGTAATATAATGAAATGCACCTAATATTATTGCAAAATAGGGACTTTAGGCAATGCTTTGTGTTTAAGGATATGATTATAAGTCGGTCTTTGAGGATACAGACAATTAAAAATTAGGGAAATTAATTTTGTACATTTAATCTACTAGAGGAAGTGTATTGAATGAAATAGCAACACTGGAAAGCTTTAAACATTTGAAAGAGAAAAATTATAATTTAATATAAGCACTTACTAGAATTAATGAAGACCTTTAAATAAAAGCAATATTTGAGAACCTGAAAGAAGTATATAAAATGTGGTATTTAGATGTGTCTGTCTTTGTGGTTCAGAATCAGAAGTCCTTACAGATAGCAAATAATTTTTGAAGCAATTACTTTTCCATTTTATTAAATCATTCTCACCAATATATCCAGTTAAAATTAAATGTTTTCTGATGCTGTACCTATTTCATCTGTCAGTAAATATGAAGATAATAGAAGTTTATTAACAAACAAAAGAGGTTTGTTGTCTTCATAACATTAATGCTGCTCTAAGATTTGAGGCTGTAAGATTCAAAATATTAGGCTAAGTGTCTTATTTTAAGCTGGACCAATTTCTGTATTTCAAAATTCATAGGGATGATTTAAAATGACATGTTAGAACAAGTTAAGGCTACCGATCATAATTGCTAAAATCTGTGAAGATAATTGATTATGCAAAGCCCTAGATGCTAATTTTGAGATTGGTAGTACGGTTTTTCACCCTCCAAACAATTTATTTTCAAAACTACCTCTTTCATTGATTGACAGCCTATAGGACACTGTGTGTAGACAAATTAGTAATATTGCTTATTATATTACTAATTTTTCCACTCTATGACTCTGCTTCTTATAAACTTTCAGCATTTGCATATGCCGAATGTTTCAATATTTCACAGTTTGTTTCTACATTTTAAACACAATTAAAATCATTTACAGGTAAACACAGGTGAAGTAATTATAACTATTTATTAAATAATGTTAAGATGCACAAACCCTTCTGTCTGCAGTGTGTGTCCACAGCTCTCAGATCTAGCAAGCTTTGAAACAGCACTTCTCAAACTGTTTAGGCCCCCTAAAGATCCTTGAACTGTGAGCCTTCCGTTCGTGACAAGATAAGGACCTTGCATCAGAGGGTTAACCTACCGCATGACCAAACACATGGTTTAGTTGCTCTTCCTTATTTTTTACAGCATGACTTTTTTCATATAGGAAATAGTGCCTTAATTCACAAACTGGCACAAGCTCCTGAACTTATTGCAGAGTGGCTTTTTGAATAACATTTCTCTAAATCGGGGTTCAGCAACCTTTCTGTGAAGGGTCAGATAGTAAACATTTTAGATTTGTGGGCCATTTAGTTCCTGCCGCATCCACTCAACTCAGCTGTGTAGCATAGAAACAGTCATAGACAACACATAAGTGACTATGTCTGGCTGTGTTCTAATAAAACTTTATTTTATGGATAATAACATTGGAATATCATAAATTTTCACATGTCAAGGAATGTTATTCTTAGCTTTTAAATATGTAAAAATGCCTAGCTTGTGAGCCACAGAAAAACAGTGAGTTTACTAACTCCTGCTCTAAATCATCTTTTACCTAACAATTAAATTGACACATAAAACTTTCTAACTTAAACTTAAGGAAATTTAGTATTTCCTACACTTTTTAAAAATTCATGTAGGCCTATTGAAGTTTATTACTCTCCATTTCTGTGATGATAATTTTTTTCTTCAAAAGATTGAAATCACCTATCTAAGCTTCTGCATCTAGTAAATGTATCTGGGATTTGAACCCAAGAATCTTGCAACAGAGAATATATAATTAGTCACCATAGCAAATGTCAATTCTTAAAGCATCTATCTGCTATATAGAACAAAGTTGAGGCTGAGGAATGGAACTTGCTCCTTAGAGAAGGCAGTACATTTTTGTGATTCAGTGAGTATCATTTAGGACATTAGTGTGTTGAATGCCTTTGCTGGACTCTGAACAAGTTATTTAGTTTTTTGAGTTTCTGCTTCATCCAGAAATTTAAAGGCTATGATGAGATGTTCTCTAAGTATCTCTAATTTCTTCCACTTTTTTGATTCTAGGATATCAGGGTACTATAGAAACAGGATTGGCTTTTATATATGATAGGACAAAAGTAGGTTTACAGCTGTGAGTGGGCAAACCCATTTATTCTTATATTATTGTCATTGTAATGTTTTCCATGCACCAAACTGTAAACCTACTTTTGTTCTACATTATATTAAGTATCCAAAATACACAGATTTTCATACTGAAAGGACAAGAAAAGAATGTTACAGAAGTTTCAAAACTTTTTTTTAATGTTTTATTAACCAATGTGAGTACTGGAGATAATTCAGTAAACACATTAGTATATGTTACACTGATTTTACCAACAAATTAATGAAGCTGGGTTCTGGCCAGTGCTAGATTTGAGCATTTATTGGTATGGCCTCTGAAAACTTGGAATTATCCATGCTCCAACTTCAGCACCTACCCATAAGGCCTGCAATCATGTGGTGCTCTGCTCAGTATAATCTAGTCAAAAGCCCGGAAGAACAAATTCTGGTTTTGCTAGCTCTCTGACACTAACTTTTCTGACTTTGATTCACATTATTGTCAATCATGCTATGCTATCAGAATTCTCTTTGGAATCTTGAAGTCTGTTTACCACATCTTCACTAATATTTCTGTAATTTTTGCTCACAAACTACACATAAGAAAAGCCCCCTCAGTTTCTTTCCTTTATGCATGTTACTCAGGGAATGCCTATTTACTTAATCCAAGTTCTCCACTAGCTTCCTTGAAGATTTGTCCACTGGGGTTATCCTTGTTTCTTGGTTTAATAGTCATCTGGGACATCAAAACATTCAAAGAAGCCAACCTAGCAATAAATCAATCCTGAATTTGCTGTGCAGCAAGAAAAGAGGATGCTAAAATTCCCAGCTACTTTAATGTTTGAGATGGGAGGTAAGATTGACTTCTTTCTTGTCCTCTAAGAAACACTATCCTAGATTACTTTGCCTTAGACTATTTAAAAAAACATTCTATTTCACTTTATTCATTCCTCGTATGCCATATACTGCTTTCCTGGGCTTGGAAACATTTTCTCCTGATGTTAAACCTACTTGGTTAAACCTTCACTACTCCATTTGCTACAGACCAGACAAATCATTGGAAGGATATTATATGATATTGTCTCTCTAGGAGGTAAAATGCATGGGTTACCAGAATTACAGAATAAAATACCAAACACCTGGTTAAGTTTGGGTTTCAGTAAAAAAAAGCAATTTTTAAATGTATAGTATTTCCCATGAAATATGAAAGATATATTAGAATATTATTTATTGTTTATCTGAAATTCAAATTTTACTGTTTTTAACTCTATATGACAATTCTAATAGATGGTATATAAGACATATTATGAACTGAAGTACATTTTTTGAATAAAGAAAGTCAATTATGTGGATGTGTGTGTGCATATGCGTGTACATTTTCAGAATTAGTTGGATACCATTTTTATTTCTCATTCCCAAATGATAGGTAGGACCAACGGATCCCATGGATCTATACCTATTGTCATACTTTATTAATTTTAGGGTGAGTTCCTTAGCCTAAGGTAATATTATGTGGAACACCACATTAATAAAGTAACCCTTAAATATTGATGCTGATAGAAGTCCTGTGAGTAGGAAAAGCAAATCCACACTCACAGTACACATTAATCCTGATAAGGATGAATTATTGTTTTTTCTAAGATTACATGAGTATTAAGGAATCAACTCAACATCAAGTGGCTGGTTGGCCTTCATTAAAAAAATACAGGGGCCTCAGAGCCATTAATGTCCACTACCGGCGGGTTGCATGTTTAACATTTCTGGTAGCTATATCAGCTGTAGTATGAAAGAGAAATTGTATTTTGTTCTATGCACACTCTCTGTGTCTGCCACCATGTCTACTCCTTTTATGTTTAACCACTGGAGTGATGGAGGGAAGAAGCTAGTTGATATCTGCTGCACGTCATCTTTACCACCTGGTTATTGAATGTTATTGTGCAGGGCACAGTGGCAAACTCATAGCCCTCCACCTTGTTTTATCCGGTCCAGCACCTTGTTTCTACCTGGTGGCAGCCCCGAGCTCCTGGCCCCTAGTTAAGGAGTAGTTACATTTATACAGTCCTAAAATTACATTCAGCCCTTTGAAGGCAACCACAAGGCTGATGTGGCCCCCCAGTGAAAACGAGTTTGACACCCCTGGTGTAGAAAATGCTCTTTTGGGTGCTACAAAGACCCTCATATGTTGTGCTTACTCTTACAGTTACATTTGTGTACCTTTTTCCAGACATCCTTGTCCATGGACTTCTAATTTCTATCATCTCAAGCCCCCGATCAAAGTATTAATTATTACCCAGGGGTCTATGTGTCACATTCTTATTTCAGGTCACTCTCTCACACACAGGTGGATGGCCAGATGCAGGACCTAAATCTCTGCCCTGGGGTAATTTTTCTTACAACTGTCTTTCTAAGAAAGTCTGAAAGGGAATGTAGTAAAACAGCAGTATATTTTTTGGCTTACAAAATATATTGAATTAACAAATTAATTCAATAAGCATAGACCCTCTTTGTTGTTTATCTGTAAGATTGCACATATGTGGTTATAAGTATCAGTGAGGGAGAAGCATTAGAAAAACAGACATGAGGCTCCTGGGAGGTTGGGGTTGGAATTAAACTCCCAGGCATTCTGGTTCTGCACATGTGTGGAGCATATGGCTCTAGCAGCCTGACTGCAGCCTTCAAGAGAATCGCAAGTGCTGGCTATTGAAACCAAATGCACTGAAACCAGAGGAGGGGAGCATGGAAAGGGTAAAATGAATCTGAGAGGGGTCAGAGTAGAGAGTTAACAGTGTCTGCATATTTTTGTAACCCTGTTATTCTTTAACATTTGTTCAGCAACTCATCAACACAAATTTTAGTGTTTTCTATCCATTTAGCTAAGCAAATTGGAGAAAAATGACTAAACTATCTTGGTAGGTATCATTAAAACTTAATGGTCCCAAAACTCACCTGGGTCTTCACTGTGACCGTTCTTAGTCAACAGTCACATAATAAACAGACAAAATCTAAAACCATTACTGTAACTCCTGTTTCCATCATTCCCTTAGGAGACAATTTACAACTGAGGTAGCCATGGGTGTTTATCTCAGGTTGCTCTTCCCAAGTTTAAGTATTATTTCTATGACTTTGCTCACTACCTTTCCTTTCATCTCAGATGATGAGGAATTCTACCTGCTCAGAATAACCCCTCTACTTATACCCATCCCATCTTTTACCCATTAGTCAGACATTCTCTACCTCTGTTCTCCTCTATTTTCTTATCCAAATTATGAATATATCTCTCTACTAGGGAAAAAACCCCAGACCCTGCCAGCATTCTAGTGACTAACATTCCTATATATGTTTATGTTGAAACTGATTCAGGAGAGTCCTAAAGAATCATTGTGTCCATTTTCACTTCTCAGTCTGTTATAGTGTGAGTTACTTCTCTTTCAGGTGCAGAAGCTACCATGGCTAAGTTCTCAGTGATTTATTAGGCAAGACAAAGAATATATTTCAATGGCTGTCTACTTGGGTATTGACTCTCCTCCCCTGACTGCTTAGATAATGTATTTTTTAGGCCTTTTCTTTCCCTGCCAGAGTGATACTACAAATTATTTCCTGGTAATGCCATTTACTTAATATGTGTACATCTTAAACACAGTTGCTATCTGTACTTCAGACTCATGGGTTTTAGGTTCTCATAGCCAAATTCATCTTGTATGCATCTACTTTATACTCATAACTAAACACAAACCTATTCAAAATTGAAGTCATAATCTCTCTGTCTAGTTATCTTCCCTAGTAACAAAAAGGTCATCCTCAACTCCTCTTTCTAATTCCACTACTCACATTCAGTTTGTATAGCTACATTCAATTAATTATCAGGACCTGTTGGGTTTATCTCTTATGCATTTCTTACACCTATCCTAACTTATCCATTTCTTTTCTTATTTAAATTATTACAGCAGCCACTAGTTCATTTCTAAGTTTGTAGTTCAATCACAATAAAGTGCTTTCTCTATGGGTCTCCTTGAAAAATTTCTCTACAATATAAACCTTACTGTCTTTGTTCGACTTTCTTGAATGCAAATAGTTTACATGGAGGGTGATCTCCGGAAGCACCACTATGAAGCACAGTGAGATAGGAAATGGAGGAAGTTAAAAAATGATATATTATTAATAAGCAGATTATCGCCTTGAGAAACTGAGGCTTAATCCTGTTGAGAACTTTCTAAAAATCATTTAATATACTTCAGAATTACTCTGCTGAGGAATAAGAAAACTGGAAAGTGTATTTACCAATTCCCATCTCACACAGGTTGAATATGACTTATGTGGTGAGTTAAATTCCTGGCACTTCCATATGCCCCTGTGAAGCCGTAATGCAGTCCTACAGCCAGAAAGAGCTGTCCAACAGAGAGAAGCAGGTGCTTGAGGCAGGAAACCATTAGTGAGCATGGGAACTATAACTGAAGCCACAGGTGACCTCCAGTTAGGACCGAAGGCATGGCTGTGGCAGAGTCAGCCGCATAGCCAACATTATTTTCCATTTCAGACTCTTTCATGTCTTACTTTTACATAAAAGGTGAGGACTTGGAGAAATTTCTCTAAACAGAACAAGTCAATTCTTATCACTTCTTGCCTCATACATTTTATTCCAGCCACAATCAAGTTGCTTGTAGATATTAAACACAGAGGTCAGTTGTTTGTACATACTAAACACATGTTTCTATGTTGTCCCAAACTCATTCTCAGCGTTTACCTGACTAGTAATCATTGTTCATGAAACAGGAAAAGAGATGATTGATCCAGGATTTCTAACTGGAAGCTCTCACAGTTAGATAGGTACTTTTTTTTCTCCTCCAATGCCATTAGTACAGTCATGTAACATGACTATTACATATATACCTATTATAGTAAATTCATTCCTTACCCCTATTTAACTTTAAGCTTTTTGAGGAAATAAAGTCTATGTCTATCTTATTTATTGATTTTTTTTGCCATTTCAGGTTATGACTAAGTTTCTGACATAGCCAATCGCCCATGCTTGCTGAATAAAACATTAACTTCTTGCTGTCTCATACAAAGAGGAGTAATTCAATCTGAGCAAGCCACTTTTTACATCACAATGGGTCATAATTCAAAGGTATATTAACTTCCAGTGTAAAAATTTTTATGGTTTTAGTTTCACTGTGTCAAAACATCTCTTCTACATTCAGTCTTAAAATAAAGTGTGTGCCGTATAAACATGTTAAGTGTTCACCTAAGATATAGGAGTAAATCAATGCTACTTTGGCTGTCGTAAAAAAAAAAACGTATTAAAGCAGAAGATTTCTGCACTATGTACTGGCCTACTCTTAAGTGACACTAGGAGATGAAATGTAGACTCTGAATACCTGTGACATATTACCATTAATTTTCTCAAAACTGAAAAGAATTCTGTCAGCTTAATTTCCTAGATATCTATTCTGCTGAAAATTTTTCTAAAAGCTCCTTCTGACTGAAGAGCTTCATTTTTCATGTATGGTGGATATGTAAATATTAAATTTAACTCATATTTTAAGAAAAGTCTATTCTTCTTTCTGTTGAATCTCTACGGAAGACCAATACTGCATTTCCATAGTAATCTACCAAATAATAATTCTATCATCTTAACACCTCAATGCAATTTCAGTGAAAGCTCATAGGTACTAAACCAATAAAAATGCACATTGCCAAATGATTAGAGATCAATATACATTTGAAATATATATTCATCATTATAAAGAAGTTTGATGAAGTAAGATAATCTAAAAATATAACAGTGAAGTGGCTAAGTGCATTTTGTATGAAATGTAATCTGGGCAGGTAGAACATATATCGATAACATATGACAGGAAAAAAGTGGCTCTTATTTATTTCTCTTGCCAGCTAGTAAAAAAGATGTTTTTTGAATTACTCGAATCTCTAGTCTTTGTTTTTTTCTGTTGAGCTCTGACAGATGGGAGCTCAGCAGCAGCCACACAGAATGTTGCTGAATGTGATGTGTGTACAAATCAGATAATACCTTTATCCCCAGGATGCTCACTTAGTCCTCCTAAGACACTTTGACCCACTTTACCCAATACATCCTCACAACAAAACTGCAAGGCATTTGTGGAATTTTCTTTGAATTGAAATTGACTGTGTACTATAGTGATTTTTCTGGACCTCTTTATTAAATATAACTAGAAAACATATTTTCCCACAAAATATTAGATTTTTTATGTAATATTGATGTTTATTTATTCTTTAAACATTACCACTTAAAAACCCCGATTCTATAAATTTTTGACTGTGAATTTGATGATATAAATACAAACTCAGTTCAGTTTAAAAAATATTCAAAATATGCTGACCAAGTCATCTTAGGTAGAGTTTTAAAATTGTAATAATCATTGATATTTATCTATTTAAGCTCACTAACAAAGAAATAGTGATTTTCAAAGGCATTGAAATGTTTGTTTGAAATAGAATTCGAGTAGCAATCACTAATTTTTCTTCTTCTAATTTTTTACTAAAATAAAAACAGGGAAATAAAATGAAACACAAAGAAAAGGCACATAATACTGAAATTAAGACTGGCAGAAAGCATTATGCCAGAATTGACAGTAATTTTAAAGCAATCAAATTGGACTTACAAAGCTTAACCAGGATTAACCAATTCTAGTCATTATCAAAAAGAAAGCCTGAAAAAGAAAACTAATTCTTTTGTGCCTTTCTAGAATGCCCTGTGACTCAACAGATCGAGACTTGCCATGAACAGACATGGAGCAACAGTTCCTCTCCGCCTCCCCATGTTGCCTTGTTCCACAGTAGCAATGATGAGTTTCCTCACCATTTGTCCTCTCTTCCACCTTTACAAATTCAGGTCACAGAATGGAATGCCAGGAAATTCTGGCAAATTATAAAGTCACATAGTTTTCTGCATGTAAGGAGATGGGGTGCAAAAAAAATTGTCACTTCAGAAAAAAATGAAAAAACTATAATCAGGGAAATAATAAAACTTTATTCTATTAAATAATACTATTATTGTCCCTAATCTATAGACAGCAACGTCAAAGATTAGAAAGAATACATAAATTTCCCAAGATTATGCTGTGATCTTAGTAAGTGTAAATGATATTGTTGGGATATGAGTTTCTCATGGAGTAATTTCAGCAGGTAAAGCCTTATAAACAACAGTAATAGACACAATTAAATTAATAGTAATAAGGTTAATAGTTAATTAGTGCTTATTCTCTGTCAAGCACTGTGCTAGATTTTATTTTTCTTTTTTATAATAGTTTTTTGGAATCTAATTTATGCGTCATACAATCACTCAAAGCGTGGAATTCAATGTTTTTTGGTATATTCAGAGTTATGTTATCACCACAATTAACTTTAGAACATACTCATTACTCCAAAAATAAACTCTCTACCCTTTTTCTTTAATCCGTTTCCAATTCCATAATTTTCTCCAGCTAACCTATTTTCTTTTTATTTTAAAAATAAAAATAGTATATATTTAAAGCATACAACATGATGATTTGATATACATGGCGACATCATTACCACAGCCAAACTAATTAACATATCATCTCCTCATATAGTTACTATTGTTTTTGCATGATGAGAGCACTTAAAATCTACTCTCTTAGCACATTCCCAATGTTCAATACAATATTATTAACTGTAGTCATCATGTTCTACATTGGATCTCTAGTCTTATCCAACGTAACTGAAATTTTGTACCCTTTACCATCTCTCTGCCCCTCATAACCACCATTCCACCCTCTGATGCTGTGTATTTGGCATTTTAAAAGATTTCATACAAAAGCGATATCATGAAGCTGTTCTTTTGTGCCTGGCTCATTTCACTTGCCATAGAACTATCAAGACTGACATTGTTGTAAGCTATGTTTTCTTTCTTTATCATGTCTGAATAATACAATGTTTCATTATGTATATGTATATCTTTTTGGTATCCTTTTAAAAATTTCCTTTTAGATACGCATGCAGAAGTGAGCTGGCTGGATCATAAGGTAGTTCTATTTTTAAATTTTTAAAGGAACTGGCATACAGTGCTCCATTGTGGCTGAACCGATTGACATTTCCACTAACAGTGCAGAAGGATTTGCTTTTCTCTCCATCCTTACCAATACTTGTTATTTCTTGTCTTCTTGATGCTAGCCTTTCTAACATCAAGTGTGAACGATCCTATATTGTTGTTTTGATTTCCTTTCTCTAATGATTACAGATATTGAACAACTTTTCATGTTTGTTTGCCATTTGTATTCTTCCAAGGAAAAATGCCTCTTTGGGTCCTTTGCTAGATCATTTATAAGAATAATCTCATTAGGTCTTCTTAATAATTGTATGAGGAGCAATGATGGTGTCCATTTTGTCAGTCAGATAAAAGACTGGCAAATAAAAATTATTTGCCTAATTTCTTTAAAAATATATTTTATTTATTTATTTTAGACAGAAGGGAAGGGAGGGAGAAAGAAAAGGAGTGAAACATCAATGTTTGGTTGCCTCTTGCACACCCCATACCAGGGAACCTGGCCTATAACCCAGACATGTGCCCCAACTGGAAATTGAACTGGTAACCCTTTGGTTTGTAGGTCAGCAATCAACCCACTGAGCCATACCAGCTGCGGCTTATTTGACTAATTTCATACCTCTGCCCCTGAATCTGTGACAGAATTGATTCAAACTCTTGTGGAAGCTTGATTTAAGCTGAGCCTATGTGATTTTCTTTCTTTAGAATTCCGAACTGTGGAACAGAGTTGGTTCATTTCTATATGTTGATGGACTATAAGGTAGCTGAATGGTCACATATATTACTATACAGACATAAGAATAGGAGAGGAGCAAGAGAGAAGAGCCACAGCAATGAGGTGAAAGAAGAAAGAAACAGGGATGAGAAGATGGAGCTGAATCTGTTTCCAGCTTTGTTGCTGCACTTAACACCAAGTTGCATTCTAGCTCCAGCTTTGTGTCTACCACCTCTTTAATTCTGTATTTTATTTCAACTAAATTTAGGTAGAATTTTTATGTAATATTTATATATTAATGTATAATAGTTATGCATGTTTAATATAATAGTTGTATGTGTTAATAAAGCCAAACCAAAAGATAACATTGGTTATTATTCTGAGGTGGGATTTATTAATTCACATTATCTTGTTTAGTCTTTATTGTATTTTCCAATATTCTGCAATAATGAAGTTAATTAAGCATTAGATTAGATAAAGAGAAATTTAACTACTTTAGCTGATAAATTCATTCAATTATATGTTAAAATTAAGGATTTGCAAAACCTAGCTGACGGTGATACAAAACTACTGAGCTCAAATCAGAGGCCTTATGACACTAGCTTTACAGAAATGTTCAAAGCATTCCTTCTAATCTTTATAGTGTATACTGGTTTTTAGGAGACACTTTAAAAAATATTTGTGCATGCATTTGTATGTATATGTGAGTACATACACATACATATGCACATTCAACTTTAATTGCAAAATGTATAATTTTATGGGGTACTTTTTCTTTAACAAAAAGTCAAAAAATTCATAAGAGCTATGTAAAAAGATAATAATATTAGTGGATAATCAGAATATTTAATGAATGGGTAATTTTATGTGTATAAATGTCTAAATTTGAACCAAACATTATCTAGTAAATGTCAAGTGTAAAGGAGTAGACTTAATGAAATAGTCTATTTTTATAGTCTTATAACTATGAATAATCAAATACATTTTTTGAAAGATTACTTCATAATTCCTGCCATAATGCAATAATCAGCCTAAATCTTGTCATTAAAAATAAAATATTTAATTATAAGTTTTAGTATTTCCAAATTAGTAGAGAGCATGTATTTACTATATAAGCAAGAAAAATGTAATGCTTGGAATTAATATAACATGTATTTTCCAGATAGAACAACTATCTATTCTAGTTCCTATGATTCTATTATTTAGCATTTCCAGAATAAAGATATTATTTTCATTTTACATTAAGAGACAAAATGTTAATGAATTGGTTCCAGTGGTAATCAGGAAGAGCATCTGATACATTATTTTGTTTTATAATTATTTTTTAAAAGATTTCATTTATTTATTTTTTAGAGTGGGGGGAGGGAAAGAGAAAGAGAGAGAAATGTCAATGTGTGATTGCCTCTCACATGCCCCTTACTGGGAACCTGGCCCTCAACCCAGGCACATGCCCTGACTGGGAATCAAACCAGCAACTCTCTGGTTTGCAGGCCCACGCTCAATGCACTGAGTTACACCAGCCAGGGCTCATACATTATTTTAGAATTCAAGTTGCATGTTAAAACTTGCTTTTAATCTTAATAAAATTGGATAAAATGCCTTTCTTCTTTTAACTATCCAAAAACATCTATTTCTAGTAAATCAATAATTAACACATAATTTTTCAAACTTGAACTTTTAAAAAACATTATCTACCTGAATCTTGCTTCTTAATGAATAGCTATTGTGAGTTTAAAATCCTCTGCATGAAATTTTTTTTATAAAAAGGAATTTAGAGGCAATCTTTTGCATGTTCTTCTCAATTAGCAACCAAAGTGAGATGATATCTTTTAGTTTAACTTGTTGTAGAAATACGATGCAGGAAGATTGGATCCTGTTTTCCTTGATATAAATAATGGTAAAATCATTAGGTCTGTACTACATGAGCCAATTAATTTTACATGGAGAACCACCCATTTTTAATCCCAGCGTAAAGCTTTATTTCCATTGACTTATTGAAAAAAAAAATCATATGTCATTAGATTCAAAGTGTAAATGGTGCAAACACAGTCTCTGAATGTCTGAAAGTGTACTGTCTGTTTATTAAATTCAGTCCAATGACTCGTTATATGGTGAAGTCACACAACTATGAATTAAGATGGGAGTTTATGAAAATTTGGGTTCTCAAGTCATCTGAGTCTGTTAGAGTTTTTATTTACCAAGGTTTCTTTTAAGTATTAACTGTTTATTTTTTTATTTCTAGAGTAAAATGTTTATTACTTCTACTTCTGAAAAAGAAATATTTTAGTTTTACATATAGAACACAACACAGACTGTATGACAACATAAAATACCATAAACCTAAATTACTTTATATGAGAAAAAATTATTAATAAACTACATTTGTTTATTAATATAAAATGCATTGCATTGACCCTGTCCCCTGTGAATGAGTAGAGATATTTGATCTCCCCAGTCATGTTCAGGAAAGATCTACCTTCTGTAGTGTTTAGAGTAATTGGTCTGGAAAAATTTAGAGAAAACAAACAAACAAATAGTCCATATATGAATAATTAGCATGAAGATAATTCATATATTTCTATTAAAACACATGTCAAGCTTTGACAGCTAAAATTATGCTTAATTTCTAAAATATTTATAAGACCATACCCACAAATCTAGAGGTCCAAGTACAAATTAAACCCAGTTTAAGACAAATAAAGAGAATAATATAGACTGGAGTATTAGCAGAAAAGCAACAGAAGAAAGCTATAAGACATAAATCTTGTTCTTGAAAAAACATAAAAATTTATAAACATCTAGTGGATCAGGAAAAAAATAAAGGTCTAATTACCAGTTCAGCTTGAAAAAGGGGAAGGACAACAGGTTTTATAGACATTAACAGAATAATGAGAAAACTTTATGAATAGCTGTGCATCAATCAACTTGATGTGTTATAGGAAATGGATACATTCTTAGAAAGATAAAAACTACCATTTTTGTCTTAAGAAACACGTGATCTAAATAGTACTGTCATCATTAAAGCACTGACTTCACAGTTAAAAATTTTCCAACGATCTATGCCCCAGACCCACATGGCTTCACAAGAGAAATATACCCAACAAAAAATAATTCTAATCCCACAAAAATATTTTTAGAAAATAAAATCAAAAGAGTAAAGAGGCATTTTTCTAACTCATTTTGAGAAGCCTGTATTACTCAGACACCAAAGCCTGAAACAAACTTTACAAGAATATAAAACTATAGCCCTTATGAATATGATAAAAAATTACTAATATCTTCCTTCCTTTCTTCATTCCATTCTCTCTCTGTCTCTCTCAAACAAACCCTATCAGAGTAGAAATTCTTAGATTTGTTCAACCTTTACAGATTGATGTATGTAGTATAGCCTAAAATATTTTTAAATGTAAGTTCTTTGTCATAAATGAAGAAATGCATTTGGCAACTTCAGGATCTATAATGTAATAAAGATATCTGCACAAGCTAATGAAATATAACTTTCTCAATCTGATAAAAAGCATCTAATAAAAACCTAAGCTAACATTGTATTAAATGCTCTAAGATCAGAAATGAGGCAAGGATGTCTGCCCTCACTATTCCTTTTCAAAATTGTGCCAGGGATGGCTGCCAATAAAATCTGGAAAGAAAAAGAAATGAAGGGCAATCATTTGAAAAGGAAGAAGTAAACTTTTTCTTTTTACAGATGCCCTAATTGTATGTGTATAAAATCTCAAAGAATCCCAAATGAGCTGCCAGATCAAGTAGGTGTGTTCAGTGAAGTAATATGACACAAGGTCAATATATAAAAATCAATTATATTTCCATGTAGTAGCAATCAACAATTGGAAATTGGAATTTTAAACGGAACTACTTTAATAATAGCAATAAGTTTAAACTTATTCATTATACTACCAAAATATGTGGAAGATACTCATTATACTACCAAAATATGTGGAAGATTTTTACACTGAAAATCATAACATAGTGGGTGAGAGAAATCAAATAAAATCAAAATTTATAGAGAAATAGATGTTTCTGAGTGAAAATTGAAAAAAAATATTGCCAACTATCAATTCTCTTCTTGTAAATGATCTATAGGTACAAAATAATCTTAAACTCCAGTAGACATTTTTATGTAGAAATTTTTTTAAAAAGTAGCTCTAAAACTTATATAGAAAGCAAAGGATCTAAAATGGCAAAGATAATTTTAGAAAAAAAGAGTAAATTTACATTATCTGATTGTAAAAATTGTAGTAAAGCTACAAAAATCACGATAGTGTATTATTGCCAAAAGTATAAATGCATAGACCAACTAAACAGAATAAAAAGGCAGAAATAGACTCATTTGATGTTTGATAAAGTCGTCAAAAATTATATTAAGAATATAGTCTTTTTAGTATAGGAAGCTGAATAAACAGAATATACATATGCAAAAAAGAACATCTTTACCTCAGTTGCATTGTATACAACATGAGTTCAAAATAGATCATAGACATAAAATTAGAAAACTTCAAGAAAAAGTAGGAAAATAAATGTTTGTGACTTTGGGTTAGGCAGAGATTTATAATTATGTAGGACACAAAAAAATAAAACCAAAAATAAAAATTTGATAAATTTCACTTGATTAAAATATTCTATCCTCCTTAACATAATATGAAGGAAATGAAATGTCAGAAACTTGGAAAAGTGTATTAAAATCATAATAAGATTGTACTAAACATCTAGAGGATTGTTTAAAAAAATATTTGAGAATACAAAATGTTGGCAGGTATGTGGCACAATTAGAAATTTTATATATTCTTGGTGTGGATGCAAAACAATCCACATCCATTTTAGAAAAAAAATAAGGTAATTTCATATTAAGGTAACATCCTTAACACGTGGCCCACACTCTTACTCCTAGATAACTACCAAATAGAAATGAACACATCCAAACAACACCTGTATGTGAATATTTATAGTACATTTACTTATAACCATCAATGGCCACAAAAAAGAACAAATGTTTATCAGCTGGTGAGTGGTTTAAAATTGTCATTTATCCACACAATAGCATATAACTCAGTGAAAGGATAAATTACAAATATATGCATTATGCTGAGTGAATCAAGTCATAAATGACACTTTGAAACTATAATGACAAAAAATACAAAGACAGAAATTACACCAACAATTGCCAAGATTTTGAGGTAGGGAAATGGGCCACAAAATACAGAAGATTTTAGAGGTGATGGGAGTATTCTATATCTTAATCATGATAATGGTGAAACTTACTGTCTCATTTTGTCAAAATTGATAGCACAGTACTCTTAACATCGTGAATTTTATGTCATGCAAGTTGTACCTCAGCAATACCCACAAAGGGGCAGAGCATGGGATATTAGAAAAACGTGACTCCGTATATGGGCTCTCTTTTCTTCCATACACATTTTCAGGTTGGTCAATTGCTCATTGATCCACATTTGTCCTGAATTTCACTCTATCTCTACTGGATCTTGCAGGTTTCGAAGCCCTTCTCTCAAGCCTTATTTTTTCTTTTGAAATCATGTTGATAACCAACAGTATGCCTAAAATTTATGCTTGTCAGATACATTGATAAATACCAATTGCTGATTTGGTTAAACACAGCTTTTTCTGTTCTACCAGCCTGGTGTCTCGCTGACTATACTAGATGCCATGCTGTTTTTGTCTGCCTGGGCAACTTTTTATTTTGTGAAGCCCTGTCTATTCTGCACAAGTAGTTGTGTCTAGGACAGATGTCCTCAAACTTCTGATCAAAGTGCCAAATGAGACCTGTTTCTATTTTCCAAATTATTATTATTTTTTCTTCTACTGCATGCTCTGTTTTAGTGATCTCATTCAGCAATGCACAGAAATATCATCTATTGAGTTTCTTCTTAATGCAGATGCAGGGCTCTACACTAAACTTAAAAAAACAGAAGCTATAAATAAAATCTTTGTAATTTATGCATTTTAATGTTCATAAATAATTCTAACATTCATATCTGTTCCCAGTATTATAAGTGACCAATTTTGTTTCAAGCAACCTGATATTAGCATTTACAGTGTACTACTAAACCCGGAATTTAGATTCTTTTGGTTCTAGTTAATTGTATCAATGAGAATTCAAAAAGGTAGATCAGGTTACAATTAGACATATTTAGATTTAGGCTGAAATATGTGTAGCATATGAAAATGTCAAATCCATTTTTCTTTACATTACTAAAATTAACATGAATAATATGCCTTGTGTTACTGAGATTGACATTTTATACATGAAATGCTACTTTCTATCGGATTTAAATTGTAAGCCTAGACACTTTTTTTCCTGACATCATATATGTGTGTGCATGTATAGATGGTTAATTTTATGTGTACATTTAGCTATGTCAGTAACCCAGATACTTAGTCAAACATGTCTGAATCTAGCTGTGAAGGTATTTTTTAGATGGGATCAACATTTAAATCAGTAGTTTCTGAGCAAAAAGATAACTCTCTATCATGTCAGTGGACCTCATCCAATTAGTTGAAAACCTTAACAAAAAAGCTGATCTTTCTTGAGGAAAAGGAAATTCTACCAGAAGACAGTCTTTGGGCTTTGATTTCTTTTTAAAGTATATTTTATTGATTATGCTTTTGCAGTTCTTGTGGTATTTTTCCCCTTTGACCCCTGCACCCAGTACCCCCTTTCCCTCTAGCAATCCCCCTGCCCTGGTTGGTTTATGTCCCTCTCCCTGTCTATTTTGTACCTACCAATTATGCTTCTTAATCCTTGTACCTTTTCTTCCATTCTCCTTCTTCCCCCTTCCAACTGATAACCATCCATATGATCTCCATATCTATGATTCTATTCTTGTTCTAGCTGTATGCTTTGCTTTAGTTATTGTTTTTTAGATTCAGTTGTTTATACTTGTGAGTTAGTTGTCATTTTAATGTTCATAGTTTTGAACTTTTTTTTTAAATAAGTCCCTTTAACATTTGATATAATGAGGGCTTGGTGATGATGAACTCCTTTAGCTCTACCTTGTCTGGGAAGCACTTTATCTGCCCTTCCATTCTAAATAATAGTTTAGCTGCATAAAGTAATCTAGGTTGTAGGCCCTTGCTTTTCATTACTTTGAATGCTTGTTGCCAGTTCCTTCTTGCCTGCAAAGTTTCTTTTGAGAAATTGGCTGAAAATCTTATGGGAACTCTTTTGTAGGTAACTGTCTGCTTTTCTCTTTCTGCTTTTAAGATTCTGCCTTTATATTTACCCTTTGGCATTTTAATTATGATGTGGCTTGGTGTGGCCTTCTATGGGCACTTTGTTTGGGGCTTTCTGTGCTTCCTGGACTTGTATCTCTATTTCCTTTGTCAAACTAAGGAAGTTTTCTCTCATTTTTTTTTTTCAAATAAGTTTTCAATATCTTGCTCTTCTTTTAGCATCCCTATGATTTGGATGTTGGTACTTTTGGAGGTACCCCAGAGTCCTCCTATTCTCTTCTCTTTTTTTTTTTTTTTTGGAATTCTTATTTCTTCATTCTGTAGTGGTTGACTGTTTTATTTTTTCTTTTTATGTTCCAAATTGTTGATTTCAACTCCGGATTCCTTCCCTGCAGTGTTGGTTCTCTGTGGATTATTTATTTATTTCACTTAGTGTAGTCTTCATTTCTTCCCTTATGCTTGTGCTGTATTCAGTGAGATCTCTGAGTATTCTTATCAGTGTTTTGAACTCTGCCTCTGATAGGTTGGCAATCTCAGTTTCACTTAGTTTTTTTTTTTCCCCTGGAGTTGTGATCTGTTCTTTTGTTTAGGCCATATTTCTTTGTCTCCTCAATTCAGTAGCCTCCCTGTGTTTGTTTCTGGGTATTAGGTAGAACTGCTTTGACTCCCTGTCTTGGCACACCTCTTGTGTTGTAAGGAGTGGAGCCTTAGGTATCTGCCAGTGTGGGAGAGCCTGTTTCATGGCACTGTATGTGGAAGAGAGTTTAGAAAGGAAATGATGTCACTTGCTCGTCACTTGCCCCATTTCCAGTCACTTCGCCCACTTCCTCTATGTGACTGGTGCCCCTCTGGCTGTTGCCCTGGTGGTGGTTCACAGAGTGGATAGGTTTGTGTACATTCTAGTACTGTGGGAGCCCTTTATTTGGACTCTCTTGGGAGATGAGCAGTTTCTTCTGCCACCTTAACCCCCACTGGTTTTTACAGCTAGAAGTTATGAGGCTTTATTTTCCCAGCGCTGGAACTCCAGGCTATGTGGTCTTGCCTGGTGATGGAATTGCTTGCTCCCCAGGTGTCCCTCCTGGTTTTTATCTGCCACACATGAACATGGGACCACCAGTTCCACTGGCCACTGCTGCTGCAGCCTGGCCACCACTGCCTCCCTGTCACCACACTGTGTCCTCTCCGCCCAGGCTCCCCATCTCTGCCCCTCCTTTCCATCTGGATGAATATTTCTTCTTTAAATTCTTAGTTGTTGGACTTCCATACAATTTGGTTTTTTGGCAGTTCTTCATTTTTTGTTTTGAGGGTAGTTTTTATCCTTCTTATGGTTGTATGGGGAGGTGAAGCATGTGTACCTACATCTCCATCTTGGCCAGAAGTCCCCTTAGCTTTGCTTTTAATGTTACCTCTTCCTTGGGTCTCTATTCTGCTTGACTACTCTGTGCATTTTGGACTGGTGATCCACCATAATCACATGAACCATTTTCTTGAAATAAACATCTCTCTCTTTCTCTCTTTCTGAATATGTATAATATATATGATATATATATGCATGTATAAATTTGTATACAGAAATAGGATATATACACACATATATGTGTATACACACACATTCTATCCTGTTTCTCTGGAAAACCCTAATAAATACATATGTATTAGTACAGAATCAAATCTATTTCAAAAGATCTCACTATAAATGAATATAGAACTAGTAAGGTATTTTATATACAACTTTCATTGTTGACTAATTAATAATAATTTGGTAACATTAAAATATTATTAATACCCTATATAAAATAATTTATACTTTGATAGCATTTTCAAAAATATTATACTTTTATTTATCTTTATAAGCTTGTGAAATAAATATAGAAGGCATTATTGATGAGGATTTCAAGCCTGTATTAAAATAAATATTAAAAAAACTTTTCAGGCTAAAACTTTCAGGCTAAAATCAAGAACTCTCTTGAGTTCTGATATTCATCACCTCTCTTTTCTAGTTTTTTTTTACTAAGTTTCCTTCTCTTTCAGCTACCATCTCTACTGGTGTCATCTAGACCTTCATTGTTGAGTGAGCTGCTTTCCTGGTCAACATTCTCTTAGCAGAACAGGGTGCTATATCTGTTCATTTATAGTCATAATTGCTCAACAGAATAATTACCAATAATGGAAGCAGCCCTTGCTTCTTGTTATAGGCTTAGTCATTCCTCCTAATTAGTGGTTATTCTTTTTCTTTTTTTTTTTAATTTTCTGGTCTCCAGATTCTAGGAGCCCAAAGTGCCCTAGCAGCGGATGTAGGTTGTATAGCTCATTGGGGTTTTTACTTGTCCCTTGAAGTGTTCTGCCTCTGGTCACCATGGCCTCTAATGCTATAGAACTCAGAGTTGTAAGATAGGAAAACACAAATCTCCCAAGAATGTCATTGGAAGTGGTGGTAAGTATAGTTACTGCTATTACAAAACTTTGCTCCAAGATCCATGAGGAAGTAGTTCACTGTACAAATCTTTGATTTAAGATAAATGCTTAATATACACTATGGTATATACAAGCTTATTTTTGCTATTTCTTTCAAGTATCTTTTCCAAGCCTGTGCTTCAGTTTCACCTTCAGAAGACTTTAGGTTGTTCTGTCTGGCTAGAAACTCCTAGTCAGTGAGACATGCGGTACAATCAGTGGATCTAGTAACCATGAGCACACTCTTGTACTTCCTTTTCTGTAAAGGGGATCCCATGATCTCAGATAATGTTATGTTGTGTCCTGTGACATTTCATAAGACTCAGGGTGGTGCCAATGTTGCTCTGCAGACAGGAAAAAAGCAATCCAAACCTGTAATACATGTCTATTTTTAGAAGAACACATTTCTAGCTTTTTCATGTGGAAAGGACCTATTGTAGCAAAATTAAATCATTCTTCATGGTGGTTGTAATTAATGCTGTTATTTAGCTGAGATTTCTAAATTTAGTCTTCCTAACACCTACCAAATCAGGATATGAGAGCCTCTTGGTATGCTACTAATAATACCCCTGGCTTCTTCACTTAGCTTTCAATTGCCTGTTAATTGATCTTAGCCTCTCCTTTTTTTAAAGCATCTGCTGATCTTAGCAATAGTCACTCCATTTCATTGTCCTTGAAGTTACTATTCCCATCATATTTCTAAAATGCCTAACATATTAAACCAACTGAATTTAACTTTAAGGTTGTGGTGCCTAGTAGATTTGCAAATGAATATGTTAAGTACAAATATGTATATGTGCGTCTGGAATTCTGAAGAGGATTCACACAGAAGCAATCTGGTAGATGAAAATAAGACTTTTCTAAGGAACTTTATCTTCTCTTTCTAAGTCTGCTTCATTTTCTCAACTCTTGGGTAAAGTTGAAGTTCAACATAAACATACACATGGCAATAGCAATTATCAGTGTTACAAGGTATATGTTAGGATAGAAATAACAAAAAAAGTAGAGGTGTATAGGAATAAAATATGTGGGGATATTCTAATATGCAAGAGTTAAAAAGAGAAAATAAATTTACATTGTTACCCAAAAAAGGTGTCAAAAGAGCTACTTGGGTACTGCAAAAACTCTTTCAGTTAATTTTTATTGGTATAGACATATACAGGTCCACTAACTTCACATAATTGGGAATTAAGCTCAGAACCAAAATTTGAGAGAATGTCTTTGGCAGTTCATGTCAACACAAAATTTTAATAAAATCATGAAAATTTGGGAGAAAGACTATTCAGAGCATTTTATGTGGAAATGACAAGGCTAAGTGAATGACTATCAAAATAATATAACCATTCCATTGTGGAATATATAATTTGAAAATCCAGGATAATTTATTTCATAACTGGATAAAAATTATATTAAGATAACTCAAGTATGCCTATGGAATATTGATTTTATCTAAATTTTACATATTATTAAAAAGGGTTTTATATCCAATAATAATTGAAGGATTAAGTGTCTAAATTTATGGTCAAGCTGCTTGAATATTGATTTTTTTTAGGCGAATGGAAAGGAAATGTCTTCAGAATGGCAGTTTGTTGGGGAGAAATAATAATTTTTCCACTACTTTTTTTTTAGGTTCTTTGCTGAGATTCCCCTCTCCCACCATCCCTAAATAATAAAAGACAGATTAACAGGAGAAAAACAAATATAAATTTAATAACATGTACAGCTCTTCCTGTATACATAAGAGATATCTAGGAAAACTGAGTAACTCTCTGAAATGGCCAAAGTTACCACCTTAAATAACATCTCCTGCTAAAGACAAAAGAATATGTTGTGGTGGAAAGAGCTAGTTATGGGGGGTTATCAGGCAAAGCACAGTAAACATGAGTCCCTGCCTTCTCCACTATTAAATTTTTAGAGATTTATTCATCCTCTTCTTCCTGCTACAGAGAGGGAGATATCTTACAAATGAAGATTTTTCTTTTAAATATATTTTTTTCTTACAAAAGGGCAACTTCCACTGGTTTTTAGAGCTTTCCTTGTGTCTGCAGTTCTTAAAAATAATCAGCTCAAGAGAATCATGCAAAAAGGCATATTTTGGGGTGACAAAATTCTGCTCCCCTTAAAGTATTATGGAATTATGGTACTCCTGAAGAAGATAGCAGTTAGCTTCCTTTGAAGTGAGGTTTCCCACTGGAAATTCCTACTAAACCTGAATGTTTCATGAGATTGTTATCACATACTCTTGCCTGCCCCAAGCACCATGCCAAGTGATAAGGCATAGTCAGTACTCCCAGGTCTGGAACTAAGCATCGCTAGAA